>NW_022107432.1:6659889-6672264 GCF_000313985.2 Echinops telfairi | reverse complement strand
AAAAATGAGGACCTAATGCCAGGGGTTTAAGTGGAGAGGAAATGTTTTGAGAATGATGAGGGCAATGAATGTACAAATGCGATTTACACAATTGATGTATGTATGGTTTGTGATAAGAGTTGTATGAGCCCCTAATAAAATGATAAAAAAAGAACCTACAAACTAGAAGTATTTTTTAAATGATAAAATCATATACTTGTTTTAAAAATAACTAAAATGTCAACCTTATAGGACAAAATAAAACTGCCCCTGTGGCTTTACAAAGCTATCAATCTTTACTGGAGGGAAAAATCCTCATCTTAATTCTGAGGAGTAGCTGCAGTTTTGAATGGCTGGATTTGTGGTTAGCAACTCAACTGGTAACCGACAACGGGACCAGGTCTTGTATAATGGGTGACAAGTTTCTTCCTTGAGGAAATGGTATTCATTCTTTTACTACAAAATCCATGCTAAATTATTTTAAGAAAGTTAGTTTCCAAATGGGTTCAAATACAATAAAATTTAAATTACTCTTGCTAGCATATATACTTCTTCCACCTCCCCCTTTCTGAACAGTATTTACCATACATACTCGAGTATAAGCCGACCTGAATATCAGCCAAGTCCCCTAATTTTACCACAAAACTGCATTAAAATGTGCTGAAAAACTCGGCTTATACACGAGTATACACGGTATATGCATCATACTCAGTGGAGAAATATGGTTATCGTGTGCCAAGAATAGAGAGAGTCCTTTCCTAGAGGGCTTTGAACATCTTTTTTGCAATGATGGAAAAACTGGGAAGCAGATGGTAGTGATTATGGCAGAATATGATGAAATGCAGATACACAACCTTGCTTGCTGGAATTGGGGAGGATCTGAAGCACTTGTGGAAGAAGATCTATAACTGTAGCCTTCATTATGGATGCCAAGTCACTATAACGAAAACCAAACTCCTTCCAACTGAGTAATATTATAACAAATAGAGAAAAGGTGTTGGTGATCAAGGATTTCATCTTGCTTAACTCTGCAACCAATGTCCATGGATGTAGCAGCCATGTCATTAAAGGGAGCATTGCACTGGGCAAATCTGCAGCACAAGACTTCTTTAAAATGTTGAAAATCAAAGATGTCCCTTTGAAGACTAAGTTGCACTTCATCCAAGTTATGGTACTGTCAACGGTTTCATAGCGGGTGAAAGCTGGCATGGCACCGAATAAGGAAAACCAAAGCAGAATGGATACACTTGGATTGTGGAGCTTGGGAAGCACATTGAACCCTACCATGGACTGCCAGAAGATTACTCAATCTGTCTTGGAAGAAGTGCAGCCAGAAAGCTCCTAAGAAGTGAGGCTGGCTAGACTTCTGTCTCACTTACTTTGGACCTGTTAACAAGAAACACCAGTCCCTGGGAAAGAATATGATGCTGGGTTTACTTGAGGGACAGCGAAGAAGAGGAAGGCTCACAATGACATGAACTGATCCAGTGGCTGTAACAAGAGGTTCAAACATCACGAATGTGAGGGGGTGCAGGTCCAAGTGGTCATCGGGTCACTGAGTCATAACCGACGTGATGGCAACTACCCACCACTACAGCATCTGGGGGGTCAGTCAGACATTCCTATCACCTCATCTTAGTGGTGTTCCCTACGGGGAACAATTCGTCTTTCAAATTGTAGTGTTGGTTATAAATACTGAATATGTAGTGGAATATGCATGCCAGTCTTAAATATAACCAGAATCTTCTTACAAATGAACATGGTGAGGCAGCTCCTAACCTCATTGGACATGCCATTTGGAAAAGACTGATTCCTAGCCAGGGATATCATGTTTGATAGAGGGCCATCAAAAATTAGATGAACTCTCTATGGGATGCATTGATTAAAGGGGCACAACAGCAGACTCATACATAGCATATCCATGATCCGGAAGATGGCACGGGACTTGGCAATGTTTCATTCTGTCAAACGTAAAGTTTCATGAGTCTGAGTCAACTCAAAAGCAACTAGTAACGTGATAACGCTTATTACAATTTGAGTTTTCCTTGTGTGCTTGCTCTGTTATCTGTTTTTCTTTTTCTTGTACTCCATGGCAAACTAATTGTTCAGTTGAGTGAAAGCAGGGAAGGTTTTTGCTTTGTTCAGGTTTTATCTTAAGCACCTACATTTTACAACAGTTCTGCAGCATGGCCGGTTGTTGATGAGTGTCGGCTGAAAGAATTAATGGATGCTGAGATAGAACAAGGACTGGAAACTGAAATGACAGAATTGGGCCCATTTTCATTAAGTTAGAAAGTAAGTTTATTACAGATCTGAAAGGTGAATGACATATCCAGAAGGATGTACAGAATTAATTTAATTGATAAAGTTGCTAAGATTTCAATAGCTGTGAACTCATAGATATGTTATTCATACCTTTCAGCACCCATAAGGGAAAGCTATAAGACACAAACCAAGCTCAAATACAATTTCTACCTCATCACAAATTTGAGTACAATTTATCCAAAGAATTTTCCTAACTTCAATAGATTTTTTGGAAAATCAATTGACAATCTAGTTAAATTATTTCAAATAGAGTAGAACCTAAATGAATTATTATTGATAAAATATGATCAAATTGTAGTGGAAACATGTAATTTTAAGTTCTCAAAATCTTAATTCAACGTAAATTAAATCAAAACAGAATCAAATTTTATCCAAATGATATTTATTATTATACTGTTGTTCAAACATGATATGTTTAATACAAATTTAAATCATACTCAAATGTATTTTATTGAAATTACCATGGTGTTATTTTTTTATTTTATGTATTTTATTGAGATTACCATTGTGTTATTTTATTATTTCAAAGCATATTGCTTAGATCTGCATATGTATATATGCATTTGTATTTATGTTTATATAAAAATGTGGCTCAGACAGTTATGAGAAGGGAAGTCCAAATAAAAAATCATACTCAAATGTATTTTATTGAGACTTCCATGGTAATTATCATTATTTTATTATGTCAAAGCATATCGCTTAAGTGTGCATATATATACATTTGAATTTATGTTTATATAAAAAATGTGGCTCACACAGTTATGAGAGGGCAAGTCCAAATCCAGAAGAGTTCCAATTCTGTAAGTAGGATGCTAAGCTTGCTAAATCCCCTGACTGGTATGCCTGCATGGGCTGATGAGGTCAAAATCAGGAAGAAGATAATCAGCTGGTGGCTGCAGAGATGAATGAATCCAAGGCTGGTAGAACAGATGAGAGGCCACTGAAGATGCTCAGGATTAGTAGGCAGCAAAATGGCAAGCTCTTGGCTCATGTACAAAGATGAGCCAGCCACAAGATCCAGAGCCAGCAAAAAGCAAACTGGATTTTCCATAGGTCCACTTAGAATGGAAGCAAGCTAGACTCCTGAGAAAACTTCCTTTTAATTGATTACATCAGAACAGTGAATGGAGAAAGGGAATTCTATCCCACCCTAATCTTACAATTGAAGGGATGCTAAAACAGATCCCATATGGAGGCCAGAATGTTGTCCGATTTGTCAGGTGCCTTCAAGGTAAGCAGTTTGAAACCATCAGCTGCTCCTCAGGAGAAAGGGAAGCTTTCTATGCCCTGAAAACATTACAGTCTCTGAATCCCACAGGGGCAATTCTACCCTGTCCTATAGGGCTGCTATGAGCTGAAATGGACACCATATCAGTGTTTGTTTATCTGTTTGTTTGTTTGGTTTTGATAAGTGTCAAACCCTGGTGCCTTTGCTGGATAAGTTTTAGACTGCTATCTGCAAGATCAGTTGTTCCTACCCACTACTCTGCAGGAGAAAATTGAGGCTATCTACTCCTATCAATTTATGGCCTCAGAAACCCTAAATAGAGTCATGATACATAGGAATCAACTAGATTTCAGTTGCTTTTGGTTTTGGCATTTTGATGTCCAAACCAGTTAGAATCCTGGCCTACACAAGTTGACACAAAGTCTAGCAATCCTACTGGTGGCCATGGTTAACTGTTTTATGTGTTTTAAGGCTCAATGTTTCCCATCTGTAAATTAGAGGTATTTTACATAAAGTGGTAAAGATTAAACTAGATCACATGCACAATTTTATAATTGATACCAGTAGGTATCTAATGCTGCTGTTGTTAGCTGCCTGTCACTCAACCCTGGAATCCTGGTGGTTCGGTGTTTTCCAAGCAGCACTGTTCCACAGGATGTCCCTGCCTTCCGGAAACTCTATGGGAACAAATAGTCAGGTCTTTTCTTCCACAGAAATGGTGCATGGGTTCAAATGGTGAGTATTTTGGTGAGAGAACTCCTGAGTAGAATGTAGTTTATATTATTACTTGAGTCCCTGAATTGTGAAAATGTTTCATGCACTTAATTGCCAGCCAACAGTTTGGAGGTTTAAGTCAACACAAAGCCTTTCAGCAGAAATGGTTCCCGATTCACGATTTCCCCCAAACGAATCATTGAACACCTGATCCAGCAGCATCTACTCTGATCCGTGGGGCTGCTGCTCTAATGCATGGTGGACTCCAGGATTGGTTTTTAAAATTAATTTACTATTATGACATTAGTTAATGAATAGGTTTAATTAAGCATTATTGTAATAAGCTCTATGTAGCCAGTTTTTGGGTCAAAGAATTCATTTACATAATCTTAATAATTCCACTAAAAGCAAACAAAAATATTTAAATGAAAACAAACAAAAACATGATACATCCATTAAGCAACTGAAATTATTTTTTTTCTATGCATCACATTAAGCTTGTTCAGGGGGATTTCTTTCCTTTAACAAAATTTACTTTATTGCCATATTGAGTAAACGTTAATACTAAATGCAATGAATTGAAACATTAATAGAATCAGGTGTTGATTTCATCTGAAAATAACTTTTTTCACACACATAGCTTAATTTTAAGTTGACAACACAATGTTTAATCGCGTGCTCGATCTCTCTCTCTCTCTCTCTCTCTCTCTCTCTCTCTCGTGTGTGTGTGTGTGTGTGTGTGTGTGTGTGTGTTTATATGCCATGTCAGCTGACTTTACTATCAAGTGTTCAGGTGGTTCTGGGGCTGGGATTACAAAATTGTTAAATAGCTTCATGAGAAGGTGCTCTGAGAAAGCGCCTGATGACCCAGTGGTTTGACAATCACTGCGGACCACAGCCCAGGAGTTTGAAATAACCAGCTGCTCTGAGGGAGAAAGACAAGGCTTTCGATTCCCATAAAGAGTTAAAATCTCCAAAACTCATAGGGACATTGAGTCTGAATCAACTAGATGACAATGAGTTCTGAGACTGCAGGAGACCGGAGAACCAGTGAAATGCCACAGCAAGGAACAAGGCTTAACCATACCACTCAGTTGTTCTGGTGAAACTGCTACTGACTCCCACCACTTAGCACTGACACTCACCAGGCTTTGCCAGAAAGTCTTTCACCACCACCCTCCAAAGCTCAGCAACATCCCCGTCATGTTTTCCAGAGCATGAGGCTACATCTCCAAAGCTAATTTTTCACTCAGTTCATGTGAGTGTAATTTGTGCTCACATTCCAAGCTGCAAGAGAGTCTTGGCTTAGTTCAAAAGTGAGCTCCCCAGCCGTCGGGGCAGAGTACAGGAGAGTTGGGTGTAGAGGGGGCCAACAGACTAGTGTCTGCTGTATTTTCCCAATCCTCACCTTAGCAGATAAAATTCAAAATCAAACGTTGGCTTTGTTTAGACTTAGGACTAGAAGATCACTGAGGCACTTGCAATAAAAACTGCTTTCTTTTTTCTTCACCAAAGTATTTCTTATAGTTCCAAGAACCATAACACATTTCAAACATTTTTTTTACTTCTTGATTGAACTTGGAACTCAAGAAGCTGCCTGAAATTACATATATATATGTGTGTGTGTGTGTGTGTTGAAGATATATATATATATATATATATATATATATATATATATATATGTGCTGGAGATTTTGTTTCATATTTTCCCAGATTTAGAAGGGTGTTTTCTACCTAGACTTTTTAGCGGAATCTTTTAATTAAGATACTAGCTTTATCAAGAGAGTTCTATAATTTGTCAAAATGCAAGTTCCAAATTATTCTCTAAATAACTAAATGGCAATTAACTTACCTAGAAGTCTATACATAAAAATTTGCTTTATCTCATTTTCCTTTAATGTTTTATAACATTATTGACTAGAGAATATGTGTGATGGATGTGGGGAGGAGAAGATAATTTAATTCATATCGGTAATGAAAGACATAAAATTGTAATTTAAGTAACATGAAATCTACCTAATTTTCTTGCATGACAAATATTAACAAGATAATCCCTTAGTCTTAAATAACATTCAACACATGTCTTGGATTTCAAAATAACTTTTTCACTGAAATAAAAAATCTTAGATTTTATTTTTGTCTAGTTGTATAATATTAGATATATTTTCATTCCAATATAATTATTTTTGACAGTTGGTCATAAAAATACCATATATTTAATGAATTGTGTAAATCATATTATTTAAGAAAGCAATAAGAATCTGACTTCATTTAGTAAGATCTTAATAATTTACAAAAATACATCTACAAATCTATTTTATTTTCACTTACCAACCTTGATCTTGCTACTGCAGGTCTCGGGCTTTGCCAAAGCACATTTGAAATGCACAGAGGAAAGATTGGGGACATTTATGAAGACTAATCATTATCATGATATGGGTTTAAGGTTGGAAATATCTGATGCTGAGACACTAGGAACACATTTCAAAGGTATTCTTGTTTCAACTTTTACCTTCAAAATAACTTTTTAATATTCTAAAATGCTATAATACTGATAGAACATGTATGACCAGACTAATACTTACAGAGCATATATTACAAGAATATTTATACAGTTTATACTATTTGGGTTTTGCAGATAAGTAACAGAGGGCCAATAATATAAAGGAATTTGCTAAAAGTTGTATATCTTGAAATAGTTAGGGGTGAGCCTAGAACCCACTTTCTGCTATTCTTTGATTCCTGAGATTCACGAAAAATTGATGGAGTCATAGGAACATGGTTCAAGGTGCGGCAGCCTGTTCACAAGTCAGCCACTGCGTCTCTTACTCATTAGTATGCAAGTCTACTGATAGTTTTTTGTGTGTCAACATGGCTCCCTTAGGAACATGCGGGCAATGTTTAGCCTGTCAATCAGGCTGCAGCTTGACTGGAAGGTAATGGAGATGAATAGCTTGCTGGAAGCTGACTGCTCTCTCTTTCTCTTTCTGCTTCACCTTCCTGTGGAGGAGCGAATTCCAGACACTCTGATGGCAGTCAGAGCCCTGGAGATGTGTCCACCACTGTGGTAGTTTCATGATCATTTGTCAATTTGAGGATTAAGAACGTAGGGGTGGAGTCTAGCCTGTCAATCAGATCATAGTCAGTGTGGCCTCTGTGTGGGCATGGCCTTCTCCGGAGAATTCTGGGAAATCTGGTATTTCCTCCTTGGAGGCAGGAGAGAATCTCTTTCACTATTTCATTCCCTGGAACACATTGCATCTGACAAGACACATAGAAATTCCCTAGTGCCCTGAGCCGGACAAACCACATGGACGCAACCAGACCTCTGAAGCCGGAGAGGCCGCAGGGAGACCCCTGCCAGCACTGAGATGCTTACAAGGCCACTGGACCCAAAGGCTTTCTACCCAGTGGTTTGTGATCGTCTTGCATCTGGCTTCATTACATTTGTTTCCTGAGTCTGAAGAGGCCTTTATAGATTGGTATTGGGCATAGGGGCTAATATCCCCGACTGACTGGACCGTCTCCCACCAGCGCCACTTCCCAGGCTAGCTGGTGTCCATGAACCCCGGCGTGGCCCTATGGATCAAGGAACTCTTTTGCCACACGCAGGTGGTCCTGACAGGGGGCTGGAAGCACGGCTTCTTCTAGCTGACTGCTGTGGGGGCCACCAAAGTGGGCTCCATCCGCATGTACTTTGATGGAGACCTGCATACGAACAGCCCGCGGGATAGCAAGGGCTCCAACAATGACTCCAACATGCCAGCAGGGCAGGCATCCCCATGTGCAAGGGCGAGCACCTGGGCGAGTTCAACCTGGGCTCCCCCATCGTGCTCATATTCTAGGTGCCCAAGGCGCTGGGCTTCCTGGAGCTGTAACCTGGAGCTGCCTCTCCTGGCGGGGTGTCCCCTGGTGCCTGGATGGTTTCAGATCATCAATGGCAACATGTCATCTTACAGCTCTCCCCCAGCTGCCCATCAGTCCCTTGGCTTTGTGATCTCCCCCAAAGCCTGCTCCCTGCACTGGCTAGGAGCCCTCCCTGCCCCTGTGGAGCCACACAGCCTTTATGACAGTGACTCTCTGGTCCCACTTCTCTTTGATGCTCGCTGCCCAGTGGGAGCTCCATCTTCCTTCTCTGCGCTCTGGTGGAACTCGCACCCCGCCCCCCGCAGACTACATTTTTGCCAAGGTCCTTGGATGGCAGTGCCAGCAGGCTGCTGCTGCAACAGGCCAGGCCCCTGTGAATGCCAATGGGCGGCTCCCCAGAGTGTAAGACCCGGGGCTAAGTGTGCCCAAGTGGAAGTGTACAGGCACTCCCGCTGTGGGAGCTAAGGGGCCTTAGTGAGTGTGCAGTCAGTGCCTAGAAAACAAAACCTGCCCCCAACTAACAAGTACTCCACCCATGGGGGGCTCTGCTGTTGGGGACTGGGTCAGGTTCATGTGAATTTCTCCTGCAGGAGAAGCCATTGAACTTTCTCGACTATCAGTAGCACAGTATTTTTGTATGAAAAGTGGGAGACTTCTGAACAGTAATTCATTTAATTGCAAGCATTCTGAAATAAAAAATGCACATCTGAAAAAAGCCCCAAAACTTATGACCTTGGACTGGATTGGGTTGGGATGTTTTCTTAATGTAAAATTACCCTTTATATAACATTCTCTCTTATACACATACGCATGCTTATGCATTTGTTTCCCTAGTCTACCTGGATTAGCACAACCACCATTGGATTCACAAGACTTTGCACCCACCAGCCCGAGTTCTTCCTGCATTCTGTATCATTGTATATGGCTGCGTGATTAGCAAAGGGATTGATGGACTAGTATCAGATTTATGGAGTAGTTTTGGAGTTATGGACCTGATCAGGACTGGACGGGGATGTTTGATTGATAAACAATTACTTCTTCTGATAAAGTTTTCTCTTGCACAACCCTAACCCTAGGGATTTGTATTTTCTAGTCTATCCAATCTAATACATCTACCTACTCTTTATGTAAAAAAAAAGTCCTAATCATTATCAGTCTATTTCAAAACCAGCCTTTCAGTCAAAGGTCCTATGATTTCCTTCTAGCACAGGGACAAGCTCCAAAGCTCCAGACAAAACTCAGATCAGGAAATTAGATAAATTTAATGACATTTCTGGATTTCTCTTTATTAATATTCCCTCTTAATCATAAAGGCTACATTGTTTAAGGATTGTTCTTCTTTCTTTGTTGATTTCAATAATTTCATTCTATTATGAGCATACATAAATAGTGCCATTTACATATAGAGTCATTAATCTGTATTCTCAAGTTGGCTTATCCCCTACCCATGTTAAAACATTCAATTATAGTTTTAAAAAAAGAATTAATCTAAAGAGACAGGTTAAAAAAGAATAAACACAGAGAGTGACAATTTAAAAGGCTATATTCTTCTCCATTCAAATTCCCTGCACCTATAGAAATTTAAATTTATAGTGATTTTGTGAGATTACACTTGAAACATTTAATTTTCTTCATGTGGTAGTAACCCCCAACCATAAAGTTATTTTTGTTGCTACTTCATAAATGTCATTTTGCTACTGTTATGAATTGGGTGACCTCTGTGAAAGGGTCGTTCGACCCCCAAAGGGGTCTCGACCCACAGGTTGAGAACCACTAGTAGAGGGTTCCACCGCTGAGCAAACCTACGTACAATGGAATGAAACATTGCCTGGTTCTGTGCCAGCCTCGCGAGCATTGCTACATTGGAACACAGTGTCAGTACAACTTACAGAAGGTCATCCTCATTTTGTCTGGCTCTCTGTTTAATGAAGCATGATGTTATTCTCCTAGAACTAGTATCTCCTGTTAAGAGCCAAAAATATTGCCCTCTTGTTTCGAAGGAGACTTCTGGCTGTACTTCTTCCTACATGGAACTTTCATTCTTCTGGTAGTCCAAAGTATATTTAAACATAATTTTCTTTGCCAACCTCATAATTCAAAAGCAATCAATTCTTCTTCAGTTATTCCCATTCATTGTCTACCTTTTGCATGTATACAAAACAAAGGAAATAAAACGGATTGGGCCATGTATATCCTGAAACTTCAAACTGACATCTTTGCTCTTTAACATTAATAAAAGGTATTTTGCAGCAGATTTGCCCAATGCAATAGGTCATTTAATTGACAGTGGGTCCAACGAAAGTAAAATCTCTGGTAATGTCAATTTTCTTCATGCTGCTTATTAGTTCAGTTGTAAGGATTTAATTTTTTTTCAATTCGAATTCAAATAGAAGTCAGCAGCCTTTAACCTTCTTCGGTAAATGCTTCAAGTTCTTTTGCTTTCACCAGGAATGGAAGGGTTATCCTCCTAGTACAGGTTGTTAATGTCTTTCTCCCATCTTGATAGGGAATTCTTTTTCTTATAGTCCAAATTATTGGATTAGTTCTCATTTTACATTTTGATTACGTATGATGAAGTGTTATAATCCTGAAGTACACTTTTTCTTTTTTCAACCCCAGCCCTTACTTCTTGTTGTTTGAAATGTTGCTTCTTGGTTTTCCTACAGACTCCACATAAGCACAATCAAGTATTCTGGGATTCTTATTTTTTTGCAATGTTTTCATATTTTGTTATGACCTACTCACACATAGGTGTACATGCCAGCAAAGGATTTATCTAGTTGATATACCATAGCCTGGATATCTGATCAAGAATGGCATTTAGTATTAGAGAACTAATACAACATGAGTACTGATATAAATCTGTCACGTGTACCAACTAAATGTTCCTGGGAACTGAGCAATCAAAAGAGATGCTGTGTGTAATCTGCATTTCCATTAAATGCTAGACTCAATGTCATGTCTTCACTTGTAAGAAATTGTCTCCCATCTCATCACGCAAGATATGTGAAGTCTTCATTTCTCTTATACTCATTTTACTACTTGAGAGAATCACCTCCCTGCAAAGGCAGCGAATTATTTAATATGGGTCTTCTAACCAAAGTCACTCTAATTCCCACTAACAATCTTTTTCTGAATAGGTCTGTCTGGGTAAGAATGTGGGGACAGACACTGAGAGGATTCACTTGTAATTCTTAACAGGGCTCATTGTGACTGCCACCTTGCTGGGCACAAAACCAGCACTCTGAGAGGCAGGATCAAGGAATTTTACTAACAGAGGTAGGAGTGGTGTGTGTCCTCGGGATGTCTTACACCTGTAAGAAGTTATTTCTGAATCACATATAAATAGTGAATTTCATTACCACCTTGAAATCCTTACTATCATCAAGTTGATGCAAATTCAGCCCTATAGAACAGGGTAAAACGCCTGCCATGAGTTTCTTACTCCATAACCCTTAACAGAAATAAGAAGCCCTGTCTTTCTCCCTTGGAGTGGCTGGTAGTTTTGAACTGCTGAGCATGGAGATTGGATAGAAGCCCAATTTTTCATCACTATACCACTAGGAATGGTAAAATCTACTCTATACAACACTGATTTAATGACAATCAAAATAGAATAATTAAATTTCCACCAAAATTTGATCAAATGCTTTAAGAACAAGAGTAGAAGAAATTTATTTCATAAATTTCATAAAACTCTGAAACAAAAATGGATCTTATAAGTGGAGGTGGATTTTTTAAAACTATATTCTGATAAGGTAATATCTATCTCTATCAACATGAATGGCAGACGTTTTATTAAAAATAAAAAATAATTGCTACCACATTAATTTGTTTAGGAAGGAAATTCATAGATATCAATATGAACATTTCATAATGTACAGAAATATTTGTTGATATTGAGATGGATAGCCCTAAAATTTAGATAGATATTTATATTATAACCTTTTTTTTAAAAAGGTGCATGAGTAGCAAAACAGCAGACAGATTCATAGTATAAGTTCAGAATAATAATCTGAATTATTAAAATAGAGGGCAAAATTATAGCAACTTTAATATATGAATTTAATTCTTATAATTATAACATAAAAACTTCTTTATCACTGCAAGTTACTGAAGAGGCACAATTTCATTTAAGTAATTACTAATCCCCACAAAATAAGTCAGCTTCATTGGGCCTCCACTCAAGTACTCCCTCAACACAAGAATACTTTCTTCTATTAAATTGGCATTCTATGATGCTCACCTTCCCGACACAACCG
>NW_022107432.1:6654782-6658873 GCF_000313985.2 Echinops telfairi | reverse complement strand
AAAAAAAAAAAAAAAAAAAAAAAAAAAAAAAAAAAAAAAGAAAAAGAAAAAAAAAAAAATAAGTCAGCTTAAAATGCTAGTACTCCACTAAAAGCATCAGAGTTATACAAAAGAAAATAAATGCAAAAATGGATCAGTATTCAATGCAACCATATGTGATTTACATTAAAATGGATTATTTATTACTGCCTAGTTAACATAAGTTATTATGTCTTCATTTCTGAAGCTCAGGAATGTCAGAGATAAAAATTTTTTCAATTTTAGAAAAGAACTGATACAGTAGTTGGCAAAGTACATTACAAAAGTGGTCAGAAAGTAATACAAAAGTGGTCAGAAATTATCTCAGCCACTCAACAAATTATATTAATAAAACAACAATTGAATTATAACAATTTAAGCAATTTAGGCTCTTCAATGTTCAACATTTAATGGGTCAATTAGTGAATGATATAGTGTATTAACAATGAAAAAATTTTAAGAGACCTTAACATAAATTACTGATTCTTACAACTGATAGGCTGTTATTCCAGCCATTATGGAAGTGATTACATTTTGTTAGGTTGCATTTTCAGGATTACTAGTCAGAGAAGCCACATGGAGACCCCTGCCCATGCTGAAAGTCTTACAAAACCACTGGACAAACAAGATTTCCCACCCACTGGCCTGTGATCTTCCTGCATTCAGCATCATTGCATGTGTTTCATGAGTCTGAAGAGGACTTAATAAATTGGTATCAGACATATGGGCTAATATTGGACTTGTGGACTTGATCTGGACTGGACTGAGAGGTTTTCTTAATGTACAGTTGCTGGTGTATATAAAGCTCTTTCTTATACACATATGAGTCTCCCTGGATTTGGTTATCTAGTCTACCCAGACTAACACAACTCCTTTCCCCTGATAACATGTCCAAAGTAGATAAGACAAAGTCCATCATCCTTTCTAATAAGGATCGGTCTGGATATACTTGTTCTAAGGCAGAATTTTGTTCTTTTGGCAATTTTGTTGTTAGCAATATTCTTGCTAACACTATAATTCGAATACATCATTTTCTGTGGGTTTCTTTATTCATTGTCTAACTTTCACATGCATATGAATCAACTGAAAATTCCATGACTTGAGTCAGGCACACCTTTGTCCACAAAGTGACGTGTTTTCTCTTCAACATTTCAGTGAGTTCTGGGGCCCGATGCAATACCCCATTTGATTGTCTGACTACTGCTTCCATGAGTATTGATTGGATTATGAATATGAGTAAAATGACATCCTTCCCAATGTCAAATATTTCTCCATTTAACATGATCGTGTCTACTGGTTCGGTTGTGAGGATTTGGGTTGTCTTTACATTAAATTGTGTGGTAGATTCTGTGTCATCTTGGTCTGCTGGGGTTCTCTATCTGGCAGTAAGTCCACCCCCACCTCACAGCTTGATGACATCTCCTTGTGAATGTGGCCTGTTTGAAATCTAGAAAAGATGTACCGGGATACTGTTCTTTCTCTCTCCTCTTTGCATCCTTGTGGCCTGGATCCTGCAACTAGTCTCTTAGACTGTGTGCTAGCAGCCTGGCCATACTGGGAGCAATATGAGGTTTTCCACTACATGTGATCTACCAACCCATTTCTTCCTTCACTGGTCTTTCACCTTCTGGCTTCTCTGCTTCTATAACTCTGTGAGCCATTTTTCTAGTGATAAACTTCTTTTTATTTTTGGTATCCATATCTTACTGGTTTTGTTTCTCTATGGAATCCAACCTAACACAAGTTGTAATTCACACTGAAGACTAGATATTCTTTTATCGTCATGAATAAATTCTTCAACTTCTCTTCACTCTCAGCAAGCAAGTTTGTGCCATCTGCTTATGAGTCTATAGGTTGTTAAGGATCCTTCCTCCAAAACTGATGCTTCATGTTTCTTCACGGAGTCCACCTGCTCAAATTATTTATTCAACATGCAGCTGGGAAGCCGACAACCCTGACACACCCCTTTCCTCATTTGAAACGATCTAGAAGCTAGGTCATCCTCTCGATCTGTACTAATGATTTCTTCTTGGCCTATGTCCAGGTCCATAGTGTTTCCATTTTTCATACTGTTATTCAGAGTTCATTTTGAGCCACACAGTTGGCTGTCTTTGTTTCCTCAATAAACATGAGTGAACAGCTTTCTGATATTCTCTGCTTTCAGCTAAGATTCATCTAAATCAGTAATGATATCCCTTATTCTTTTACATTCAGCTTTAATTTCTGCCCAACTTCAATTGTGTCTATATTTGATCTAAGTTTGTTCCACAGCTCTGATTTTTCTATTTGGTTTTAGAATGGTTTTCACTATGTACATTATTTTTAATCATTCCAATTGTTCTGCCATGAAATTCACTCACATGCTCCCTTGGTAATGCCTAATCTTACATTGATCCCACGCAGTCTGATTTACATCCTGGACATGGTAAACTTAATCTCAACAAGTGCTATTTAAATATTTGTGTAGCTCTCATGACTATAATCAATAATTTGAATATGTAGGATACATTTATCTTAACTGGTTTTGATCTTTGTGTTCTAATTTGAAAATCTGTATCTCAGTTTTTTTAACCGAGTGAGCACATATGTAGATATAATTTTCAGAAACAAAATAACCAAATCTATCATTTAATAATTCATCAACCAAAGCAAAGCAAACATACAGACTCATTGCCATCAAGTCTATTTCAAACGACTCTCCAGCACAGGGGAGGACTGTCCCTACGAGTTACTGAGACTGTAACTCTTTATGGGAGTAGAAAGCATCAGAGTCTCTAAATACCCTGTTTCCCCGAAAGTAAGACATTCCCCAGAAATAAGACCTACTTACAATTTTGCCTCTCACTGAAGTACAAGGCATGCCTCTGAAAATAAGACCTCCCGGAAAATAAGGCCCTCCGAAGCTACTGTAACTCTGGACTCTGGACCGTAGTGGCAATTTTGTCTGCAGGAGCAGACAGGAAGTACAAGGTCTCTTTTAATAAAACAATAAGTAATAAATGTGTACCTTATTCTTCTTCTTGGAAAAATAAGACACCCTCTGAAAATAAGACCTAGCGCATATTTGGAAGCAAAAATTAATATAAGACACTGTCTTATTTTTGGAGAAACAGGGTACTTACTTGAAACATAGACATTTAGTTTTTGTAACATTAGATTTATTTCATTATATTAAAATATATTATGACATGTTTATTCCTAAGCATATTCAAGTCAACTTAAGCACAGTATGTTGAAATACTTAAATTTTTTTAGAACACAATAAATTATTCCAGTTTATTTTCATTCCTGAACCTATCTAAAGTCATAACTTCAAAATTAAAATGATTCACCATAGATATGCATTGATACAAAATATATTACTCTAGCAATTCATCAAAATAAAATCATTTATAGACTTACCAATATCTTTAAGCAAGGGATCATTAATCTTTGATATTGATGTTACAGACAAAATGTTTTGGATTTTTAGTTATCTAAAACCTGTTTATCATCTTTGCAAATTGTTTATCTAGGAATCTAATTTCTCTAGACTCCAAAGAATTGTTGCTATGAGTTTTTATTTTTTCATCATTCTATTTAATTGTAAGCCCTGTAATTTAATTTAATGTAAATACTGTCTCTATTGTGGCAATACAAAATTTCTTCTAACAGCAACCCATTAAAGTATATTAAAAGTATTTATCATGATCCTCATGAGTACCAGTAACACAAAGAATAGAAAATTGGGATACATAATCAGTAGAAATAATTCAGAATAATCTCTCCCCATTTGTCTACATGTAAAACAGCCAGAACAAAAGCAATTCAACTAAAGAGTAAAGTAAAAACTATATTTTACATGAGTTAATAACATTAACAGAAGAACCTCTCAGGACCAGAGGTGACAGTAGCGATACCAGGAGGGAAAGGGGATGTAGTAAGGGGGAATGGATCACAGGGAGCCACATGTGGCCTCCTCTCTGGGGGACGGGTAGCAGAGGGGTGGTTGGGGGGAGACGCCGGACAGTGTAATATAAGATACAATAACAATTTATAAATTATTAAGGGTGCATGGGGGAGAGGGGAGGAGG
>NW_022107432.1:6650979-6654682 GCF_000313985.2 Echinops telfairi | reverse complement strand
AAGCAAGCGAATTTTGGGAATGATGAGGGCAACAAATGTATAGATGTGCTTTACACAATTGATCTATGTATTGTGATGAATTGTATGAGTCCCAATAAATTGATTAAAAAAAAAGTAAGCCAAAAATATAATATGAAGTCATGGAAACATTTATTAAACAGAAATATAAAAATGTGAAAAAAAATTTAATAAGGTTATTCCAATGAATACTTAGTTTCTTGAAATGTACTCCAAACCAAATCAAATTAACAGCCATCTAATCAATTCGGACCTAATAGCGACCAAATAGGAGAGGGTAGAACTGCACCCGTGGGTTTCCATGACATACGTCTTTCTCCCACGCACAGAGTGAGCTGGTGCATTGAGCTGCTGACCTTGCAGGTAGTGGCCTAATGTGTAACCACTGCACCATTATTTTCAAACTCACTGATTAATGAAACTAGCACTTAATGTGATAGGCGCTATCACAGTATCAAACCCAAATGAATAGCGTGGCTATGGCCTGCCATTCTGAAAATACTTCACTCACCGTGATTTACATTTTGTCTCAGAACATGATTTTCACTTTCATATGCTTTCCACTATTTCTATTTTCTCAAATTTAGTGATTTCATTGAATTACTAGCTTCCCTTCATAATCTCTAAGATTCCGTGAAAGTCATCCTGAAGTTACTGGTGTCTTTTCTTCTCTGGAAGGACCAACTCATCAATCCTGACACAGAGCAAAGATAGAAGACAGAGTACAACTATTCCCCCAAGTGGTCCAGATTGCAAACGTTTGTGGGGGAGTTAAACTGATTCTCTCATATATTTATTGTATTTTGAAATTGCCTTTATAATTATATCTAAAATCTGGATTCACGAAAATTAGTGGCAATCTTTCATTGTGTGCCTTTGATATGAAATTTAAAATATTTTATGGATTGAAAAGATCCTTTGGGAAGTGCAGTTGTTCTTTTTGATATTCCCCTGGTCTTGTCTTCAGAGGGAGGGAGACACTTCTGGATAGTCCCTTAGATCTTTGGATCTGGCTCTAGTCACTTCTATACGGTTTCTCAGGCTCAAACTGTATATTAGTGATTCATCTTATTGGAAGGGTTCTATTAATTTTCATTCAAAAAGACACATTATGTATGCTAGGACAAACCTTTGATATGGTATGATCAAAATATTTTTTTAAGATATGAACTGTGCCACATGGTTCTGATTTATGAATACATTTGATTTAAATAGAGATTTAGGACTAAAACTTATTTTTAATCCAAGAATTTCCTGTGTAGTTTTTATGTCAATTATATGGCTTTTTCATATATTTTTTCTCTTTTATTATAGATTATTGTAGCCTTACTAAAATAATTTTACTCTTATCTATATAAGTCTCTGTCCACCATTTCTAAAATTTTTTTTGGAAATAGCTCATTGTACTTCTAGTATATAAATAGAAAAATCTGTTATTATTCACTTTTTGGGTCCCCAGTGGTCCAAACAGCAAGCAAACTGAAAGGATGCATAAGCAACCACTAAACATTTCATGGAATGCAATTCTACTTTGAGACACATGAGTAATACACATTGAATATGATACATATAAGTCAGAATTAACTCACTAACAACTGGTTTGCTGATAGTAACCCATCATATTAGGTTATATTTATTTTATATCTTCTTAATAATTATAAGAGAGTCCTGGTAATAGAGTGGGTTAGATATTGAACTTCTAAGCACAAGGTTGGCAGTTCAAACCCAGTCATTCCTCTAGAGACAGAGGGATATAGCTGCTTCCATAAAGATTAACAGTCTCATTTACATGGTTACTTATTTGGAAACAAACCTTTAGGAACCCAACAACTATTTTATTTGAAAGCTGGGCAGCATCTAATTTCTTCACCACACTTTGCTACAGCACCCGTGTCTTCTGTGTTCCTTTCCTGAGGGTAAAGGAGCTGGGCCATGGTGTAACCACCAATTGTTCTTAAATTAGAGATACGATTTAGTGCAAGCTTAAAATCCATTCCTGAGTCTATAGTTTTGTTTGTTTGTTTGTTTGTTTGTTTTTATTTTAATCTGCATTTGGCTCCCTTTCAAAACCTGCTTGTTAATATATGGTAAAGAGTCAACTAACTCCACATGGAAGAAGTGCACCATCATCATTTGCCAAAGGACTGTAAATCATATAATCTGAAGTCGAAGGAAGGAATAGTATCAGAGCCTAATTTGTGAGATTCTGGTCTACAGAAGGCTATGGATGAGAGTGGGAGCCCAAGATACATTTGTGGGAACCACGTAGGAAATAAGCCTCTATCCATACTAGTTGGATGGGAGGAAAGTGTTTACTAAGTAGAGTGCATTGGAGAGATGACTATAGGTCAAAAAGACAAACCTGACTTGAATGGTTAAAAGCTTGTCAATTGATACCCGCCTCTGATGCACTTTGGGCCTGATCTTGTTTTCAGCATTTTCTATATACTTTTTGTTTGTTTATATTGGGGGTTATCTCAAATGTGTTATGTAATTGGGGGTTCCCCCTCTTGAATTTTCGTCAATAATTTTTTTATGTTTTTCTGTAAATGGAACTTGGGCTTGATGAGCCCATAGAACATCTAGTAGAATAAGGTTTTGTGGCGGGTACAGTGTGGGTGGTCGTGGTGGGGGGAGCTAAAAGGGAACTGAGGACAAGGAATTCCAGAAGGAAAAAAGGTTTTGAAACTGATTGTGGTAGCAATTGTACCAACTGCTTGATGTGATTGACCTATAGAATTACATGATGACTGTATTAGCTCCCAATAAAATTGTTTTGAAAAAAAATAAAAGATGCACTGTCTCAGAGACCCTATGGAGAAATTCTGCTATGTCAAATAACAGCTGTGGCTGGAATCGACCCCTGGGCAGTGGGAGGGTAATAATTAAAAGACATTCAGAAATTAGTTTTACTTTTCATTTGTTCTCACCATTATCATGGCCCCGACTTTAGCTAACTGAAGTTTTTCTAGCATATGAGAACATTTATTCAGACTTAGATTCGGTGTAAAGATGAGGATGTCTCCTCCTTTAATATTTAACAGCTTTGGCTGCCCTAGCTGATGCAGCTATGACTCAGAACGGACATGATGGCAATGGGTTTACCAATCCTTTCGATGTATTTCTAGTCATCTGGGTTATTTGAAACTCAATCTTCAGTAAATTCTTCAAAAAGGATTGCTGAAAACAATATCACCTGAGTTCTTCCACTTTAACACTCATCCAAAGATTTGATACATGAAGATTAGATCAATATACATTTCCTGATCCACATTGTTTTACTTAAGTATCTTCTATAAGTTATTTGATTGTCTTTTGAAAGAAAGATTACTGAGATAGTTTTATTCTTCCCCCTCACAAAAAGGATTTCATATCTTTATCTGCATACAAAAAAAACAAAACATCCAAGTCTAATGATGTACTAGACAATGTCTCGTAGTTTTGGACAATTTCCTTGCATATATGTCGAGCATCTGCCATAAGTAATGTACAGGTCTATTTTCGATTCTGGAAAATTTCTATTCCATAAAAGTGCTAAGTGTTTATTCTGTTACCTTGCTTTGGTTTGCTTTAGAGCACCTACTGTCCATTCAGTGGATGTGCTTTGACGGTTTCCTATATCTATCAGACTTTCCTCAAATCCTGCCAGCAATTTCTTCATTTATATTTCAAATCTTTTCATCTC
>NW_022107432.1:6626540-6649069 GCF_000313985.2 Echinops telfairi | reverse complement strand
GGTTTTTTTTTCCTTTTTCCCCTTCGTTTAAATTTTGTTTGTCAGTGACTTTTTTGTTGTGGGCTTGTAAGTACTGCAGCCGTCGTCGCCAGGCTCTTATGAGCCGCTCTGGCGCAGTGCTGTCAAAGCCAATCCCAATTTTATTCACACATCTCCCATTTATTTTAAGACATGAACATTTGTGTTTAGTTACTTTTTGTTGCTTTAAATTTAACCTTTGTTTTTGAATTAGTTTCATTTTATTTCCATATTAATACTGTTACCTTTCTTTTCAAATGTTCTTTCTATCCAAATACAGTTCTGAATTTTTCTTTTTCTGATATTATTTCAGTACTCCTGCTACTTTACTTTTAGCTTACCATAGATGTTAATCTTAAATTTGTTTTTGTACCTGCTTTTAGAAATATTCTATTCGCTCCATCAAAATTTTTATTAAAATTACTTTCTGTGAGCTTTATCAGCAATCCTTTTCTGTTGCTAATTTTAATTAAATGAAAATTTCTGCATTTGTTTTCATTGTTTGTCCTGAACACAAATTCTTTTTCTTTGGGTGGTTTTCCAAATGAATAAACATTTGGGCCCATTTCATGTTAATCCTTCATTTGCTTTGAACCCATTCCCCCAGCTTTTCCCCCCTCAGTTTTCTGTTAGGGCTAGTGGTTTCTCACACTGCTTGCCCTTATCCTGGAAGTGTAAAGACTTTGCAGGACCTAGACTTCTTCAGAACTTTCATATCCTAATATTGACCTATTGACCATACCCAGGCATCACATCTAAGGAAAGGTAAGGAAATCCTTCTCAGTGTTCTGCCATAATGCCCAGTGTATCTTGGGACGCCAAACACTATGGTGATACACATGGATCTTACACCTGTCACTGTTTTATCCACACACACCTATATTTTGAGGATTTGTGGAGACGAAGTCACTTAGTTCAAGTATGGGAGTTACTTTGTTTATAAATACTTTTTATTTTGCTATTTTAATTATTCTATTTATATACAGTTTTTATCTTCCTATATGCAATGCTATATACATACATATACATGGATCTAATTTTAGCTCATTTGATGTTCAAATTTCAAAGAGATTGTCAACTCTAAATAGATATGGACTTTATACTTATTTAAAAATTAACTGCTCTATGAAATAGCATATATGATAACTCTATTATATAAACTATCCAATATATGTTTATAAAAATATAAATAAATTAGAGAATAACCTAGAATATCAGATACCACAGAAATGTCCAGTTCATTGGAACCACTCACATAACACCCACTTTGGAAAACCATAGTCTATTGGGTTATTTTTTCCCTTTAATCTTAGTTTTAATTGAGTGAGGGTCAAAATTAGATTGAAGTTATTTATGTAGGGAGATGGTGGTGAGGACTAAGATGAGTACTTAGTCTAATGCTATATCTATTGACTTTTTGTAGTGTATATTTCAACAAAAATATTCGAAAAGCCAAAATTTAAAGTGCCATGTATACATACATGAAAAGATTTAACCTCTTTCTGATTGCCTGGTTAAGTTAATAATGAACTGCTTATTTAATGTGAACTCTTTCTGCTTAAGTAAGTATAAATCCAAACTTCCTGCCATTGAGTCATTCCAACTCAGAGTAGAATGTCCCCATAGTGTTCCCTTAAAGGCTCTAATCCTTAGAATAGCAATTATACTCAATTCTAAAGGGTCACCATAGATTAGATTCCATGGGACAGCAGTTGGTTAACTGGGTTATCATCTATTATAATGCCCAGGATATATGTAGTATGAGCAGAAACAGCTAGCTTCAAGAATTAATTTCTAATTTTCATGCAGTAATAGGCCATGGAAAAGATTGTGCAGATCAATTATATAAACACGCCTACCCTCCATTACATAAACCAGCTGATTCATCTACATTCAGTCTCAGTAACAAAGTACAAAAAAGAGAATGAGCAGAAGTCTTACAGGCAAAAATAAAATACAATTGAGCATGGCATATTAACAGTTTTGTGGATTTTCATGACAAATCCATCTCCAAGATTTCCCTCAAGTAATGCAATTATGTGAGATGTGAACTTCATAGATTATAATGACATACATAAAATTCTATTAATATTCACACAGAGACTGCATTTTTATTTATTTTTAAAAGAATGTGCATATGTAGATATAAACCCCTTTACTAAGAAATAAAATTTTGATGGGAGAAAAGCAGATATTATCATCTGGCATAAGCTTGATACCTTCCATTAGGAAAAAAAATTACTCCTTAGAGTCTCAATAAAAAGACCTATATTGAACATAATGAGCAGGGTTTAATTTAACAATACACAAGAAAAGAGAAAGCAGAATTTTGGGGAACAGCCACAAGAGATTCACCGCTACACTGTCAGAGCTGAGAAATGGGAAATCTGCTTTAACATCAGATGCGAGGGAGGAGATGAAGACTTTTAATATCCCCACTCCGGTGCACCAGCAATAAAGCAGGGATCTTGTAGCATCTGTTCAAAGTCTGATGTAATTCTTTTTTGAGTATTCCCTTAGAACAATAGAATTTTCTAAAGTATCCATCCTGAGTGTGCAATTCTTCAGAGAAGGTTAAATTTTCCTCTTGGTTATAGAGTTTTGAAAATGCCACAGCTAATTACATGGAAATATTAGGCACTTCACGAATCAATTTGTCAGAACTATTTAAACGGATGCAGATGGCTTCATTTATCAGACACCGTTTGAGCAGGGAAGCAAAATCTCGTTTACTCCTACATTTTGGAATCTTCTTAGGGAATTTCTAGAAAAAAAATATTCACCTGAACACGAGTTAGAAATGATTATTTGCTGTGTACAGAAATGGACAACTAGTAAAGAAGGCTTTTCCTAAAATTAGCATATGATACTGATATCAAATAACATATCTCATATGCAATCTTATCATGAAATATTTTTAAAATTTGAATGCATTTTATTCTTTTTGTGTGATAACTATTTTAAAGTAACATCAAGAATGCAAACAGGATGAATATAATTAATGTCACTGAACTTTACCTATTGATATTTTGTAAATATCAAATGTTTTGTTGCATATGAGTATACAATTAAAAAATATTATTTACAAATGTTATTTCTTGATGAAACTAACTATAGGTTTTGTTTTCTTTTTTCTATGCTTAATAATTAAACACATCTTACTAAATTACTCAACAATTTTATTCCCAGAAATAAAAACTAATAAATTGAACTAATAACTTTTATCATTCTTGCTAAGTCTAAAGTTGTACATAAAAATGCACTATGTGTATAATAGCAGGAGGGCAGGTCAGGTGGATGAACATTAACATAGCCTTCAAGTTACCCTCCTCATGTTCTCAGATGAAAGGATATTGCTCAAGCTTAATTACAATGGTAAAGCTATCCAGTTGGCAGCAGAGCACAGCTTTGTCTTTCTTATAATACAGAAATCTTCCCAAGACAAGCATAAGAAGAATATTGAAAATGGTCACATAACTTATTTCAGATGATGATGTTCATAGTGACTAAATAAAATATAGATATAAACATTTTATCTATATTTCAAAGAACTAGGATCCAAAAACTATTGACTCAACACAGGTTCTTTTGCTACTTACTGCCATTGAGTAGATGCCTACTCATAGTGATCCCATAGGACAGGGTCGAACTGCCCCTGTGAGTTTCTGGGACTGTAAATCTTTATGGAAGTAAAAAGCCCCGTTTTTCTCCCGAAGAGTGAATGTGGGTTCAAACTGCTGACCTTTCACTGGATACTAGTTAGGTAAGTACAAATACACCACATAGAAAGTCCTGCTCTGTAACAGAAGAGGGGCAGATTTACTTACTTATCCCACTTTTTGATCAAGATCAATCATTGAAGATTTGTTTTGCCTGATAAGCCCCCATCATATGATAGTTTTGTGCTGAGAGCATTTGCTCAGTGTTTTGTTGCTTCATCAAACATATTTAAGTTTTTCAAAATAGATGGTTGAATTTATGTATGGGAGCAATATACACAATAAGATTATCTGCAATATATTTACCCACATATTATTTCTTTTTATATGGGTCCTATAGTAGTAATATTATTATAGACAGTACATTATAAAGTACTTTCTAAGTAATCATTATGTAATCAAGGTACCTTAGAATATGTCTATTCAGTTTACAGCCTACCATCCTACCTTTGATTGTTTATACACCCAATTGAAGGAGGTGACTTTTGATTAAAATTTCTATTTAAATAAATATGATATTTGTGGTGCTCCTACAGAGATAAATATCCCAAACACAGTCTAGTAGTCTTCAAGAAAAGAAAAATGAAAATTATTCAGGGTTTCAACTTCTCGGGTAAAAAACAAATTGGTTTCTATCTTTTTAATTATTGTGCTTAAATTGCATCTTAAAGATAAACAGGATAAAGGAAGAAAACTAAGAAAGCTGTGTAAAACGTTCATAAAAGTGTCTGATGGAACACCATCTTGGAAAACATACATAAAAGCACAAATGGAAGAGAAAAGAGATAAATGCCCACTATTGTGGGGCAGGAAGCAGCACATAGAGGGCATTGGTAGCTTAGAAATAAAACCCCTCAAGCTTCTGGAGGCTTGCCAAATTCTCTACATCAAGGACCATGTTGTGCTTGCTCCCTCCTTGCAATAGTGATGCTAGATGGTAGATGTTGGTAATTAGGTACCCACAGCCTATAGTTGGGAAAAATAACAAAAGGCGAAAGCACTTGCAGAGCAGTTTACAGTCCATCTAAAACTTTCTGGGACTCAAGACATTAGAGATTTAAATGCCATTATGTCAAAACTTAAAATAAAATATTGTTATAAATCAATATATTCAAATGAATAAATTTAATTACTGGGAACATTTAGGAAATAAATATATTTATGAATACCACTACTGATTTCATATATATGTTTATATATATATGAAAATATAGACATCTACGCACATTTCATTAGTATTTAGTGTGCTTGCTCTGATACCTTAACTATTAGTCAGTTGAGTAATTCTGGGGCACCATTCACATGGAAAGTCTTGTGAATAGCATCTTTGAAAGAGTACAAAATTCTGTGCTAACTGCGAAAGGGCAAATGGATCAGTCAATTATGTGTTTAGCAAAATATGGCATGTTCCTCTTGTAACTGGGCCATCTAATTTTCCTCAGTGTTTTTGACCTCACTGTAGGTGAACCAGTCCATATCCATTGCCATTTAGCTGTTGAAAGGTTTGTGAAGTTAAAAAAAACAAACCCACAAACAAGCAAGGAGAAAAGAATACTGAGTCAAACAAACATCACGGCAACTAATGAAATTCACCATCTCAATTAGTGCTGATGGTGCCCTGGTGCTAAGTGCAGCATTTTTCTCTTTAGCATTCACACTCTGGGTCCATCATCCTCTACACTACCTCCCAAATCCCCCAGCTGTGCTAAAGCAAGCCGTCCAATTTCTCTTCAAAGAGCACTGCTACAGTGCGGTCAAGTTTCAAATGTTCACTACAATTCTTTAACAGCATTTCTCTCAAAATGTGAAAAAAAAACCTTTCAGTGAAAGCATTTTTAAGAAATCAAATATTGTTTCACTTTTAGATGACCATTCCCTTTGATTTGACATTGTAATAATTCATAATGTAACAAAATACAATAAATCTCATGTGAGGCAAAGTATATTTAGCGAATTTTCTAATAAGTAATTTCCTGAATAGAACAATAATACATTCCTGTAGGTCTAGTGCTATTTGTTTACTAAGATTGAGAGCCAAAGGAATAAAAAGGTTTCAAAATAATGTAATAAATTAAATGTTCAGATTTTTAAAGATTAAATATAGAACATCTAAGAGAAATTACATATGCTCTATATTTGTTCACCATATAAGTAGAATGATTTTATTTGTTAAATAATGCTTATGAATTAATTAAATGAAATATTATATATACATATACATACATAGATGTGTTTATGCATATCTATGTGGAGCTGTGGGTTAGGCATTGAGCTACTAACCAAAAGGTCAGCAGTTCAAACTCACCAGTGCAAGAGCCACATAGGGCAATTTGGCGGCTATATGTTCCCATAAAGATTTATAGTCTCAAAAACCCTATATCGGGTCACTGTGAGCCAGAAGGGATTTGATGACAGTGAGTTTTAGTTTATATGTGTGTGTGTATGTACACATACACACATATGATTTGTGTATTGTGTATCAATATACATGCACACAGACATACAAAATCATAAATACCCTAAAGTGTACTATTAATACATTACTATATATTAAACTGAGTCACCTCAGAATTGTGCTTGAAAATTCTTCCCTAATATAAATTCAACCAATAACAAAATCACTGCCATCAAGTCAATTCCAATTCATAGAGCCCTTAGGTTGGGGTTTGAGGCTTTGTAAATCTTTATGGGAGCAGAGGGATTCATCCATCTTCCACATAATGACTGACTCCTTTGAAGACCAGCTGGAGGTTCAGCACTCCAATGCACACCTGAAAGGGTGGCAAAGGCTCCTCTTCACCTGTGGATGACTGGCTCAATTCGAGGTTACTTGGCTAAGACATTCTAATTTCTCTGTAAGAATTCGTAACTTTGTTAAAGTCAGATATAAAAAGACTCTGCGTTTTGTCAGAATTGCTAGATGGATATTAGAAGGGAAACATAATTTTACCGCATAGAAAGTACTGCCCCTCCGAGGTTCGACATATAATCCCCTCCCAGGGGGACGAACAAGAGAAAAGTGGGTGAAGGGTGACAGAGGACGATGGAAGCTATGAAAATATTAATCTACAATTTATCAAGGGTTCATGGGGGAGGGAGGGGGGAAGAGGAAGGGAGGGATGGAAATGAGGAACTAATATCAAGGGCTCTAGTGGGATGAAAATGATGATGGCAACATATATACAAATGTGTTTGACGACTGGATGAATGTATGGATTGTAATGAGATATGAGAGCCCCCAATAAAAGTATTTGCAAAAAAAGATGTCCTATGGGAGCATTGTCAGATTAGTTGTTAAAGATGCGTATCTTATACTGGAAGGCACTACACAGTAACAACAGCAATGCGTGCAACTGCACCAGTGTCCATGAAGATGATGCAGGGGTCGGGGATGTTTTGTCCTAAAGATGAGGCCATATTTCATTTGGATTTTGGTGGTAATATTTTAGGATAGATATTACTCAATGAAAAAAGGGCAGGCTTTCCGCAATGGTAGAAAAGAAAACATTGCTGTAGTCCTAATTTATAAAATGTTAGTTAGAAATTTCTCCGTTTCATTCATTTATTTCCGCAAGAGCCTACTGAAATTTTTCCTGAAGCATGATGAGCGAGATTCAGACTTTGTGATGCTCCCGTTTCACTCCTCTCAGAGCGAGGAGTGAAGCATCCACTGCAAATAGCTGGTAAAACCGACAACAGACAAAACAACTCTAAGAATTAGATGGATGGAAGTGTGGTTTTGTTGTTGTTGTTGTTGTTGTTCCCGCCAGGAGCATTCAGTCTCTTTTAAAAAAGATAGGTACACTTCCGCGCACGGTTGCAATGTTGGATCTGTGAAAGTGCTCAAACAGTACATCTTCATTTTTTAAATGTAAACAACTCTATTGAGCTGTGAATATCGTCAGCCTACAAGATATAATGCTTTCAGTTCATACGTAACTTGGATCTACAACACATGAACCACTGCCATCACAAGATCTCTCATCAAAGTATGCTGAGAAGGAGCCTGGCCAGATTCGTGGCTTTGGGGCTTCTGGTTTGTTTGCTTGCTTTTCACTTTGGTTGTTTGATCTTCAAATAAGATCACAGCAACCCGCAGTGATAGGCACATTATTAATATTCATAAAAGGGATGAAGATGTTAATGCATAAATAATCATTTCTCAAGCACAAAGTAATATATTTCTCTTTAATTGGTCACTTGGAGTCCAACTAGATTGTACCCTGAAATGGTTTTTTATTAAAAAAAATGAGACGCAATGTTCCTTGTCTCCTCACAAAATATATACAGTGATATACCACAAAACATCTGACCATATATACGTCTGAGGCCCCATAAGAGCTTGACCTCATTCAGAAATTCTCAGTGGGGAATGGGACACAGCAATGTAGCATCTGCATGAAATGCAATGGCTTTTCCACACAGTACCTGTATCTCAGGTTTCCTGTATACAGACTGATTTTGTGTAAATAGTACACCTATAAGCTATCCAAATACATGCAGTAGTCAGAACTAGTTCCTATGTTATTAGCTATATATACGCTGTATGGCACTGCCTATGATTATTTTAATGTGACCCTTTCAGAGTAATAAGTAAAACGTTCATCATATAAAAAGTAAATGCTACAACTTGAAAATAGGGGCCCCATTCAATGAGGTATACAGAACTTCTCTCTCATCTTTTGAAACTCTTGCTGCGAAGCGAACCCCAGTCCCCAGAGGAAGCAAAACCCATGTGTGTGGGAGAAGCAGCAGGAGGCACAGAAGTCGGAAGTGAAGCAAGATGAGAAAACACAATGAAGGTGAAAAACCAGCAAGTATGTGGCTTGTGATTTGGGTCTATTGTACGACGATCCAAAAAGGACAAAATTTCGGTCCAAGGAGTTAAAGGTTCAGGTCCACTGAAAACTACGAGGTTAATAAGACCAAGAGTGGGACCTGTATCAAATACGAAGAAACACAGAAGTGAAGCTCTCTCAGGACTTTCACTGATACGGCACACATTCTGTTTGAGATGACTGCAGAAGAAGCAAGAGCAGACTACAACATGGAGGTTAGCTCTAGCTCTGGGTGGTGCAAGGATTTTAAACCACATTTTTTTGTACATAGTATGAAACTTACTGATGAGTCTGCGAGCGCTGATGTGAAGGAAAACAACCTTGATGTAGAGGTTGGCTATTTGACCAGCAAGTTAATAATACGGTCAAAACTCCTCGTTGTGGAGTATCTGAAAGGACTCGCATCTCTAAGGTGGCCAATTCAACCCCGGGATTTCAGGGTTTAAAGACAAAGTGACGGTGTTAAACAACATGAAGGTGGAAAATTAGGGGGCGGTGTTGTGTTGGTGGATACAAGTTCAAGTCATTTGTCCTTGGACACAGTGAAAACCTCAGGGTGTTCAGAGCATTCACAAATACACCTTACCAGGTTATCACAGGTGGACGAATACGTCCCGGATGACACCTGTGCTGCTTTGTGCGCCCTTTCCAATTTCTTTGCCACTGAAATAGATAAATAGTGGTGGGAAGAAGTCCTGTCTTTCACAATTTTGACAATTGCAGACGATATTCCAGGACACCTCCTTTTATTGGTGAGCTCCCCCATGACATCAAAATGTTGTTCTTCTCATTCAGCATCATCACCTTTCTAGTCTACCCTGGGGACCAAGTGTTATTGTAGCATTCAGGGCCTATTATATGAAGACCATTGTTCAGGTCATTCTGAAACTAATAACACTTGAATGACACCGATGTCTTGGAATTTGGAAGGATGACTGTTTTACTACTGAATGAAGAGCCTTGTTTTGGTTTAAAATGATGTGACCACAGAGTATATGAATGACCTACAGAAGGATTTGAAAAGTTGGATAATATTTCAGGGATGAAAAGAACTATTGTTGACTTGGTAAACAACAAACTAAACATAAGCTTAGGTGATGAAAGCACTGAAAACCTTACTGAGGTGAGCAACAAATTAAGAATTGCTAGAGCTATAGCAAGATGGATTAGCTGAAAAAGAGGCAAAGGAAAGGAAATAACTAGAAGAACAGGTGCTAACTTTTAAGGGCGAACTAAATCCTCAGCAGACCTTCACAGCTTGCTGAAGAGTGCCGACAGAGATGGACCCTCACACCGACCGCTTTCTATGGACGCAAAGAAATGCTGAGGCAGTGTTTGCCGCACATAAAGACATATTTGTTCAAAACCACAAGCTACTCTTCTGCATAAAGACTGGGTTGTCAACTCCCCTAAATAATTAAGTCTCTGAAATTCCCATGGGCAGTTCTACCCTGTCCTAGACAGGGTTGCTTTGAATCAGTGTGGACCTGATGTGTGACTGAGATAGTACTCTATGTATTTTTGCCAAGTGATACAAACTTTTAACAAACAAGATGAAGGTGAAAATTCAGTGAATGCTATTTCTTGATATTTAGACATGGTTGTTCAACACTTCTAATGCATCTTATTTTACAGACCACTTCATGAATTTTAACCGACACCTGACTGTATTTGATTTTTTACACTCTGATCCATATCATATTTGCCACTGTTCAAATGGGAATCTTTAGTCTGTTACTTGTTCCTCAAAATTTAGATCAGAGAAATAAATGAATGAAGTACACAAACACCCACCTATCTTGAATTAATGAAGTGCTCCTTGGCCTTCATATTTTAATTAATTTTATCTCTTTTGGTATAATACATTATGTGTGAGACTGTTAACTGCGAGTTTAGATGTTTGAAACCACTGGCCACTCTGTGGGAGAAAGATGAGACTTTCAGCTCCCTATAACTTACACCCTTGGGAACCCCAAAGGACAGTTCATGTCCTCTGTCATGTACAGTCGCTATGAGATGAAATGGTTTTTTATTTACTGTGCAGTTGATTGGGGGCAGAGGGAAAATTAACAGAATGGCTGGACTCTGATTTTGTAGGATTACAAATTGCTTTGGTGTCCGGGATATTAAACAGTGGAAACAGGAGTTTATGTAGCTAATTACAGCCTGACTGACAAGCAGTAGCACAGGTCTGTTCCATTAGGATTTGAGAGACCACTGTGCTGTTTGATGTTGGGCAAAGCCCAGAAGCAAAATGGGACAACGGTGACGGCCGCAGCGTTCACACACTCACTCGCCCATCCGGCAGTCACATTACTTTGAAGTTTTTTACTTGATTTTTTTGGTTGTTGATGAAAATCAGTCATGCCATGAAATCAGAAAAGGTTTACTAAAGTGGCCATTACCAAGTACAGAAGATATATTACAAAGTAGAAACAGCACATGATATTAGCACATCAAAGGGGCAGAGCTTCCCTTGAGAATTATGGCATATTTAAATAAAACTCCACCAAAGAGCACTTTACTTTTAACATGAAATTACTAACATGTTTTAAGACCACCTCCTCCATCATTTCAACATGCTTATTAGTAAAAGTACAGAATGTAGTTTATTATAGCATCACTTATATACAGCATTGTAATTTCCATGTAAGAAATGTGGATACATTTCTGATAGCTTTACCTCCATGCTCTGCTGCTATTTTCTCATGGATACACATCCGCGTTTTCTGTCGCATTCTGAATTTCTCTTACACCTTTAATGTTTTTATTTGAGGGGTAGGGGTAGATACCACATTTGTTCTTAACCCATTTTAAAGGTCAGCCTGTGTAACCACTGCCTCCTCTGTTCTCCCTCTCCAATCTTTGCCATCAGCACCACTAAAAATAGTAAGCCGATCCGAGGCTACAGTAAGCTACTCCTGAAGATTGCTTAGAAGCAATGGCTGGTGAAGCCGACAGCTGCTTGGCTATTTAGAACAGGCTGGCCATATGGTGTACGTACGTAAGACTTAGACTTTAAAGAAATGCTAGAAGTACCTGAGGTGTTGAGAAGTATTACAACCCTATCAGAGAGTTTCTTTTGTAGATTTCTTTGAGACTACCTTTTATGTTTCCCATGAAAAAATTAGAATCACACTGAGTATTCCTGGACAGTTGGGGGCAAACGTGAGGCAATGTATTCTCTCAATAGGGGAGGGAAATCTTAAATGTAAAGTGGTACTTTGCTACTGATGTTAATTTTGTATTACTATGTTTTAGTTTTTTATATGGCCTTTCTTCCAATTTTTTATTTTTTCACATCCTGGCTTATTGACAAAGCACAAAAGGAATAGCTTCCCACCACTACTCAAACCAAGAAGTACAAATAAAAATATCTAATTAAAATTTTTAATTTGAAATGTTCCATGTTGTTCTTTTTGTTGGGTGCCATCCACTCGATTCTGGTGCAGACTGATTTCATATGACAGAGTAGAACTGATCGATAGGACATTCTCGTTATAACCTTGATGGGAACAGATATCCCAAGACTTTTGCAGGTGGAGTCGCTGGCTCAGTTCGGGGACTTAATGATTGAACTACCAGGGCCTACCAGGGCTGTCCTTTTAACCAGCAGTTAACTTTAAAATAAGTTCCAGAAAAAAAATCAGAAAACTTCATATTTTTCTACCCAAGGATTAAGAAGTCTGATTAAAAGTTAAAAACCAAAGCCAAATATGTATGACATCTTCTATACGAATACAAATGATATATTGTTGTGAAATTTCTTTTAAAGATAATGTGTAATATATCAGCATGTTTAGTTCCATTACAAGCTTTGTGAGTGCTTGGGTTTTGGCTATTTGTTATTTCCTACCCTTCATAAAATGTACTGTGATGTTGAACACAGCATAGTTGAAGTAAGTATCTCTGATATGGTATTTCAAACGCAACTTTCCCAATATGTTTTTATCATGAGATAAAGAGTAAGTGAAGGAGCCCTGGTAGCACAGTGGTAAGTGGTTGGCTGATAACTGAAAGGTTGGAGGTTCAAACACACCAGCAGCTCTATGGGAAAAGATGTGGCAATTGGCTTCTGGGAAGATTATGGTCTTGTAAACTGCAGGGGCAGTGCTACGCTGTCCTCCAGGTTCTTGAGGACCCACAATCAATTCCACATGGTGGATCTGGTTTTCAAAGCGAAAGAGAAAGGCACACACTATGTAACAACTTCACAACATGCACAACACAGAAAAATCAGTTATATTTCTATGTCCTAGAAAGGTGATTCTATTAGGGCTTATCACCAAAGATTCTAATTAATCAAAACCAAAATGCAAACTCACTGCAATCGAGTTGGTTCAGGGCTCCAAGAAACTCTCTAAAACAGAGTAGAACCGCTTCTGTGTACTTCCAAGGCTGTCAATATTTACGGGATAGAAAGCCTCACCTTTCTCTGAAGGAGTGGTGGATGGCTTAGAACTGATGCTCTGGTAGTTAGCAGTTAATAAGAAGATCCAAGAAGAATCCATGCATTTGAATTATGGTGCTATTGAAGAATGTTGAAAGTACCATGGACTGCCATCATACATAACAAATAAATCTATTTTGGAAGAGTTATAGCCAAAATGATTTCTTTTTATCCTTTTAAGATTTGTTCTAGCTTTCATTATTCTCTGCTTTCTAATGTAAGGAGGATTTCCTGTGTTTTACTTTGTTGCTGTTGGAGTTTCAGAGGCTGGTGGTGGTATTACTTTCTCTATAGGACATACACGGTAGGTGAATATGCAGAGACAGTAAGTAGACATGGCAGGCTGTGGGGGATGGAATTCATTATTAATAATTAATCATTAATTATTAATAAGCATTAATAAATCAACGAATAAATGTTATAAATTTTATTGTGGTGATGATGCATAACTTCAAAAAAATTCATTTAAGCCACTGAATTGCATGGTGCATAAATTTTATGCCAACAAACTTTTTAAAAATAAAAGAATAAATGAAACCAAAGTACAAAATTAGAAGCTAGGATGATTAGACTCGTGTCACATACTTCAAGCACATTATGAGGAGAAACCAGTCCTGGAAAGAGAAATCATGCTTGACCTGGAGAAGGGCAGTGGAAAAGAGAAAGACCCTCGCGGAGATGGAGTGACACATTGTTTGCAGCAAAAGGCTCAAATATATATTTCCCTTTATTTTGAAAAGAAAAATATATGAAAATGCACAAAGCACAGCCATACCAGACTTCCCACCAGAGAAGTAACCAGTGAAAGACAGGCTTTAGGTAACAGGTAATATCAGCAAATTAAATTTAATGGAATTTTAATAGAATCAAATTCATTTCCCACTAGATATTCAAGTGTTCATCGTATAAGCTTCCAAATAAATAGTAACCCAATTTAAACTTTTTATGAACAGGGGAAAAGTCACAAATTTATGGGGATGAAACATATACAACTATCTGCCTTTAAAAATTATGCAGAGACTAAGTAGAGACAAAGTATTTAAGTGCAACACTGACTAAGAAATGCATTTGGTGCTTTTCATTGAATATGTGGATATGAGGAGGTTTAGCCTCTTCTAGGGGTTCATGAAACATTGCTGGTGAGACTGTGCCTGACTTAACCCTTACTTTGCAGAATGCATTAATGTATAAAAGCATGTACTACAAGGTTTATGTTGTGAGAATATGAGAAGTGGGTATAACAAACACACTAACAATATTGGAACATACAAATTTGAGTTATTATGTCAATTTCTCCTTATACATCAAGAAAAATTGAACCTGGTTTGTGAGAAAAGGAAAAAACACCTTTTTATTGTGTAGGTGCTAGGGTTACCACCTTTCAAATTATTTCTTCTTTTTGTCAAAGAAACTAAAGGAAGTAAGGATTAGCAAAGTGGTAGTTATTTCTGAAAATGCACACAGTTTAGCGCATTCAAAGATTACCTGAAATTTTTAAAAGTTGGCAAAAGTGACCCCGATTATAACTCCAAGAGCGACTATTGGCCCATTCATTCTAAAAACACATCTCGGATCCCTGGTGCCACGGTGGGCTACATATCGGACTACTGCTACCACAGGGGAGCAGTTTGCACCCACCAGCTGCTCGATGGGAGAAAGACTCTACTATAACAGTAGTGAACGAATAAAGCAGAAAGCACAGTCAGAATTACGCAGAGTACAAATATGGGCTCATTACAATAACAAAAATATTGTTTCATGATATATCCACTAGTTCAGTGACATGACTCATTATACATTCCCTTATGTAAGACAGATCAATAATACTTCAGGGACAAAACTCTAAGGCAAATATCTTATTTTATCTGGTATCATATTAAATCAAAACATATGTATGGCCGGGTCAAATGGTGCTACATAAGACATCTACCCTTTTCCAATGATTTAGACATCATATTTATGAATGAATATTTTCTACTAGTTATGACTATTTACATTTGTAGATAAGGATTTGACATTCCTTCTGTAAGAGGATCAAAATGAAATAGAGCAGAGATGCAATCAGAACAAGAGACAATGGACATGAGTATGTGATATTATAGAAGCAAGAAAAGGGATTCAGTTAGGGACCTAAAGAAAATGATCACACAGAGAGACACCCCAGAGAGGATACAGAAGAGGGAGAAAAGATTTGTTAGTAACTTACACAAAGCAACAGGATGCATAAAAATACAGAACTTTATGTGCTGAGGAAAATGCCAATAATTGAATTGTATGAAGACAGAGATACCATCAGAGAGTGTGACAGGTATCCCAGAGAAGACAGTTAGGAAATGGAGCAGAGTAGTTAAAATGTGCTTATAAACTTGACCATCAGTATTACAGGTAACCTCTTGTATATGTCAGATATCAAATTCAAAGTTTATTACCTTGGCTTTATCTCTCATTGATCCTTTGCCTAGGATAGACATTTTAGCCCCTGTTTCTTCCTGTAGTCTCTTCAAGGAATTTCCTCTTGGACCAAGCAATTTCCCGACAAAATTGAACTAGGAAACAAAATCAATAGAATGTTTAAGGTGGGATAGGGGATAGCTTGTGTCAACCATAATTGATGGGTTTCTTCCAAATTTCCTATTGAGAATTATGTTATGCCATACATGTATAAATAAACATATTTCAGACACCTGTAGTCTAGGGTACATTTCCCCCCAGAATATCTGCTCCTAATTCCAAAATAAAATAACAATGTTGTGAAAGGGCAACTATAAAATGACCAACTTGATTTTCCATGGGCTATAGTCTGTCTGCATCAGTGCCTAATCATCATTAGTAGTAAAACCTAACTATGGTAGATAACATTTTATTAATTTAAAAAATCACATTGTTTTCCCTAAAATCAACTTGCATATATAACAAAATTTCACTGCGTCCATTAGACAACAAACTATTCAATATCATTGAGTCAATGCTGACTCATAGTGACCCCCTGTGGTTTTCTGTGAATAAAATGTTTAATGAAGCTTTAAACACTTATAAAATAAAATAAGGAAACATTACAAAGTCAATTAGAACAAATCCTTTTAGTATATACAACATTTCTTTTTTTAATTATTATTATTTTTTTTATTTTAACATTTTATTAGGGGCTCATACAACTGTTATCCCAATCCATACACACATCAATTGTGTAAAGCGCATTTGTACATCGTTTCTCAAAACATTTTCTCTCCACTTAAACCCCTGACATTAGGTCCTCATTTTTCCCCTCCCTCCCCGCTTCCCCCTCCCTCATGAGCCCTTGATAGTTTATGAATGGGTATTTTGTCATATCTTGTCCTGTCCGACATCTCCCTTCACCCACTTTTTAGTTGTCTGTCCCCCAGGGAGGAGGTCACACACAGTTCCATGTAATAGGTTCCCTCTTTCCTACCCATTCTCCCTTTACCCTCCCTGTTTTGCCACTCACACCACTGGTCCTATAGGGCTCATCCGTCCTGGATTCCCTGTATAACATTTCTAAAACTATTTTCTCCCCAAATGATTCCATTTATCTTTCATAACATCATCCATTACATGATATTTAAAAATACAAGGGGTTGCAATGCCAGGAACTAACTTGGGAGCAGGGAGCACAAAGTTAAACAATTATTGGAGAGTGCTCATGGCAGCACTCGCTAATGCAGGGTCTTTTTCTTCTGCTCGCTTCTTTTCCACACCAAGAAGGGGTTGGGGAGCCCTCTGCCATGTCTCTCTTGGATGAAGCTGGTAGTGGGTCTGAAGCATGGGCACAGTCACATGATTAATTACTGTGTCAAACAAAGCACTCAGTGGGAATCCACTAGGAATGTTTTTGACTATAGAAGGAAGAGACAGCATTTCACACAATCTCCATTTGGGTAGGTTATTAACAGATGAAGACACTCAGAATGTTCTGTCATTGAGTGTCTTGAGTATTGTGGCAGATACACTTCCTAACTCTTCATTTCAATACATTAGCTTCATTTTAAATTGATAACGTATTTGAAAATCACTTGCCTTGAAGTATAAGACAGCTCTCTTTTAATTATTTCACAAAGGCCACCTTTTAAAATAAAGCCCCCGAATCGAAAAGAAGGAAGATGTTATATAATCAGAGGTTTAATTTCCCAAACTAAGAAAATGTGTCTTTCACATCACGTTATGTTAACCTTATTTCATTAGTGAAGTAAACACCCTTTCCCATGGGTGCGCTTTTCAAAGAGCGGATTGTTTGCTTCTATTGCTCTTAGGTGTCTTTGTGTTCCTCTGACATATCACAGAACCAAACACTGTCCCTTCCTGCACTGTCCTGACGGTTCCAATTGCTGTCTACTATCTGAATAGGAAAGGTTTCCTAACAAAAGCGTGTATCTGCGTGTAAGTGTGTGATAGCTTCACCTCCGCAATTTCTGAGGTTTACAGCACGTCTGCCCCTTTGTTTTAGTGTGCTCGCTTGCACACTAAACGCTGTGATGCAGAAATCTCTATCATTGGTATTTCAAATATATGCAGGATCAGGCAAAGTGAACAAGGTTCAAAAGACTAGGAACAGATTCTGAGGAAGTAATTGGATACGCATTTCAGAGGAATTAGCCACTGAAAACCTTATGGATGTCATTATAACTTTGATAGATGTCAAAGGTCTAATGAACAGGAGCAGAATGCGTCAGAGGTAGAAGATGAGCCTCTCAGGCCGGAAGGCACTCAAATACGACGACCAAACAGTGGATTTGACCATACTGACTCGAATGAAGCAAAGTATGTCAGAAGAAAGCCCTCAGAACCTTCATTTACTGACAGGACAAAACAGAATGGGAGGGAAAATAAAGCTGCAAAAATCTATTAATAATCAGAACTTGGAGAATTGGAAGTCATCAAAATGGAAATGTAATGCATACAGATCATTGTCCTAGGTGTTAGTGAGCTGAAATGGAAGGGCATTGGCCATTTGAATCAGAATCATAAGAGTTATTATGTCAGGAATGACCGACTCAAGATTAATGGTATTGCAGTCATCGTCACAAGAGACATTTCAGTTATGATGCTAGTAAAGGACCTTCAAAGAACCACGGTCTGCCAAAGAATAAACAAACCTGTCTTAGGACCATCGGGTCAGCATGCTCTGTAGGGCAAGGATGGTGAGAATTCCTCTTATGTGCTTTGGACATGTCGGGAGAGACTAGTCCCTGAAGGAAGACACCCTGGTTGGGAAGCAGAGGGGCAGCAGCACATCAGACTGACAGGATGCCCTGACACAGTTGCTGTAGCCACGGGCTCAACCTTGGGAACAAGGCTGAGGATGGGCAGGACCTGGAATTGTTGCGCCATGTTGTACACAGGGTTGCTCTGAGTTGGAATCGATTTAATAGCACCTACAATAATAGCATCAACACTGGAGTGTAGGATTCATCACTGAATTATAGCATTGTCACTTGATAAGGTAAACATAAGAAGTAATTCAAGAGCCATTTATATACTTGGGATACTGTGAATAGTGCTTGAAATTTTATTTTTTTTTAAATATCTGAAGATATCCAACATATAAATTGTGAGCAACCAACACATTTATTTCCTCTTCCCAATCCCCAAAGTCAACAGACATAATTATGGCAGGTCAATTATCTTTTTATGCAATTATAGGAATTTGTTCTCTTTTGGATTGAGGTGTTTCTGTGTTGTATATTGTTATTGTTGCTTTTTCCTCTTTGGTACGTTTTTCTTTATATGAAATTACAGATAGATCATCTATAGAGACAGTAAGTAGATAGATAATTTCTTAAGGTTATGGTACAGGAGGTTGAGGAGAAATAGGGAACTAATAATAATGACTACAAGGATGAAGAAAATGCTATAAAACTGGTTGTGGTGATGGCTGCACAACTATTTTTAATATGCTTACAACATTGACTTATATGCTATGGTAATTATACCAGGGGTGCCCCGCCAAATGCGTTTTTCCCCCAAAGCATTGTATTTAATAAAAACAAAAAAACCCATCACCTTCAAAGTACTCTCCATTACACTTAATACATTTGTCTTGTCATCAATTCCATTCTTGGAAACATTTTCAAACTCATCTGTTTGGATGGCTGCCAGCACCTCCCTGTTCTATCCTCTTCACCTCTTCTGCATCCTCAAATCCTTGTCCTGTCATGTCCCTCTTCATTGGAAGAAACAAAAAGAAGTTGCACAGAGCAAGATCAGGCAAGTCAGGTGTGTGGGTAAGAGAAGCATGCTTTATTCTGCCAAAAACGGAGACAGCAGGTGTGAGCAGGTGCATTGTGTGGTGGCAAAAGCAGTCCGCCTTCTGCCACAAATCAGGCCTGTTTTGTCACACACAGTTACTCAGTCTTTTCTGAACCTCTAAATAGAATGCTTGATTAACAGTCTGACCTGGTAGAACAAACTAGAATGAATGCCAAATGCACTATGAGTGGCATTTTCTATTGTTTGGAAAATTGACAGATGACCAGAATGAGGTTTGTTATCTCTGTTAGTCTGGGTTGACTAGAGAAACAAATTCACATGTGTATAAGAAAGATCTTTATATACAAGAGCAGTGAATATTGAGAAAACAGCCCAGTTCAGATTAAGTCCATAAATCCGACATTAGCCCAGATGTCTGATACTAATCCTCTTCAGACTCACAAAACACATGCAATGACCCTGAATGCAGGAATATCACAGGTCAGTGGGTGGGAAGTATTGTGGATCCAGTGGTGTTGTACGCATCTCAGCGCTGGCAGGGGTCTCCACGTGGCTTCTCCAGTTCCTAGGGCATGGGGTCTCTCACCATAGTGCCATATATCTTGTAAGTAGAGCGTCATTCAGGGATTAAGCATGATCAGTAGAGAGTCTCCAAGGGAGTAATCCCAGAGAGAGTCTGTCTCCTGTGTCCAAGGTGTAAAACCAGGAATTCCCAGCATTCTTAGGAGAAGTCCATGCCCACACAGAGACCTCATCGGCTATGATCTGATGGACAAATTAGACTCCACCCCTTCACTAGTAATCCTCTCAAGTCCCAAATTGACAACAGATTATATAACTATCACAGTGATCAATCAATAGCTCACCAGTTTTGAAATGAGAAAACCACTCATACACTTGGATTCCAACCCCCCCCCCCCCCCCCCCCCACCCATACTGTTGTCCTTGTAAGCTGTATACACCACCACAACAGTTTCTGTGGCGATTTTCCTGAGCAGGAAACAAAATTTCACAGCTGCATGCTGTTCTCTTAAATTGACCATCACAAAAATTAGGTTGGAGCACACTGCTTTTACAAATACATTCACTGTGACCAGAGAGAACCTTCCCAGGTGACACCACTGGATACACTAACTCAGAGCAAGTAGCTGGATGCTTGCCTAGTGGGAAAAATACATGCTATGAAGGCTCCACCCAGCAAAGCTTTCATCCAGTTTTTTGGGGGTACCCCCTTGTATGTCAATAAAACTATTAAAAATATTTTTTCCTGTTTTGGTTCTTTCAATATACATAAAACAGTAAAATGACCTAGGTTTCTAGACAATAAAGCTGGAATAACACATGGAATTAAGTGTTATTAAAGGAAAAAAAAAGGTTCTAACTTTTCTTAAATACAAAATTATTTTAAACATATAAAATATGTCAAACATTTCAGTAGTTTCTTTAATGCATCTTTAGTCATAATTTACTAACTTGAAACTCTCTAAGATTATTAAGACCTAATAAAATGAACACAGTTCTTTTTAACATGTTAAATATCTTTAAAATTTTTGAAATATTCTATCCACATGCTTTAAATAAATTACATATGTAAATGAAAATGTATTTTATAGGCTTAGAATTACAGAAAATGGCTACTTTATCTTTTTTAAACCATTTCATTGGGAGTTGAACAGATATAATATCAGTCCATCATTCCATCACTTTAAGCAGTATTGACAATTGCTACCACAAGCAGTTTCAAAACATTCTTTTCCTTCCTGAGATCCTTGACATCAGCTCCATTTTATGCCCCCCCCAACACTGTTACCCCCCCCCCACCCCCCCGCTAACCCTTATTCTGCTGGATGGATATGTAGGGTCATCAATCCTGAGTTTCATAGACATAAAAACATATAATACAAATTGAAGAGTGACACCCCCTCCCCAATGACATAATGCATCTGGGATAAACCCCCAATAAGAACAAACAAACAAACAGAAATACAGAAAATGCTGAAAACCAGATCAGAGATAATATGCCCTGGAGGGGGTGGGGTGGGGCGGGAGTGTCAACTGACAAGGTTGTAACCATTCAATTTAGGTTTCTCATTTTGATCTTCCATAGTCATCTCTCCGATGCACTATTTAGTAACCACTTTCCTCCCATCCCTCTATTAGGGCTAGAGGGGATCACGGGAGGTGTATTTCCTATGTAGATATCACAAATATATTTTGGGCTCCCACAGCCATCCATAGTCTTTGGCAAACCAGATTTTCACAACTTAGGCTCTGATATTATTCACTCCTTAGACTTCAGACAATCAATCCTTTAGTGACTAATGGTGGTGCACTTCTTCTATGTGCACTTAGGTGACATCTCACTTAGATGGCTGTGTGTTTGGAAACAAACCTTTTAGACCCCAGACAATATTCTATCTGTACTTGGGCACCATCTAATTTTTTCACAATTGTAATTTTGCTTAAGTCCTTGAAAAGTTGCTTTGTAGTAACTTTTATATTCAAGAAATATTTTGAGTGATTTTGTTAATATATTAAAATTTTTAAAAGCCATCATTTAAATTTTGCCCAAAGTTAAATGAATCAAAATAATACATTCAAATATTCTGACTTGAAATGTGATTTAATTTGTAGCAAATTAAAAGTTTATCAAATATTCAGGTTGGCTATTCTCCCACAGATGGGCATTTAGGTTTCTCCGACTCTTTGTTATTATAAATAGTGCTTGAATGAACAAATGCGTGTGTATGTATGTGTGTATGTTTCAGTGTGTGTGGCTGGGGCTCTCAGTTCTCTGGGAGATAGCTATATGTAATATATATATATATATATATAGATAGATAGATAGATAGATAGATAGATATATAATGACATTTATTTCTGGGTCACAGGTATTTTTGTCCACAGCGTTTTGAAAAAGGATCCTACTACTTCCCACAGTGGTTGTACCATCTTATTCTTCCCTCAGAGTGTGATGATGGTTCTCTTCTCGCCAAATGCCTTCTAGGAGCTGCTGCTACCTGAGCTTGTTTGTTTGTTGTTGTGAATTTCTCCATTAATGCTGGGATGTGGTGGCAGCTCATGGTTGCTTTGTTTTGAACATCAATGGCCTCAACCCTGAACTCACCCATTTTTGCAAGGACCAAGTACAGAAGGACTAAGGACCAAGTACAGATGGACTAAGGACCAAGTACAGAAGGACTAAAGGCCAAGTGCAGAAGGACTAAGACCAAGTACAGAAGGACTAAGGACCAAGTGCAGAAGGACTAAGGACCAAGT
>NW_022107432.1:6619857-6625221 GCF_000313985.2 Echinops telfairi | reverse complement strand
TACAGAAGGACTAAGGACCAAGTACAGAAGGACTAAGACCAAGTACAGAAGGACTAAGGACCAAGTACAGAAGGACTAAGGACCAAGTACAGAAGTCTAGGGAAGAAGGAGGAATGGAAATAAGAAACACAGGGAGGAAGGAAGTGGGTAGCTTGAGGAGCTTGCCATCAGTGAGATGAAACAAAATATATATTAATTATTGCATGGAAATCTATGCCTGTTCTGTAAACTTGCACTTAATTCATAATTTAAAAGTTTTGTTTGTTTTTTTTAATCTAGTTTGTTAGCTATCATTACTCTGAGACCAATGGAACTAAATGGTGTCCAGTTACTGCTGCTGACAACTCTAATTAGGACCACTATCGAAAGTGCTGGACAGAGAAGGATAAAAATCTTGTAGAACAAAATTGATTTTCTAATAAATACTAGACTTCCTGGTGTGAGAGAAAAGGGTGGAAACCCTAAGGCTGTGGACCAGAGGTACTCTTCAAGCCTACAACTTAATCCACACCCTGGAAGCAATTTTCAAGTAAACACCGAACACGTCTATAAAGTGAATAATTACCTGAGAAGAGAGCATACTTCTCAACGCAATCCACCATAAGAGAGCAAAGGGCCGAAGAAGCATGGGAGGAGGAGGAATGGCACCGGGAACTGAGGCAGGAAGTGGAATCACATCGTGCTTTTGCAGTGCGGGGGAATGACCAATGTCACAAAATAAAATGTACATACGTTGTTGAATGGAAAACTAAATTGCATTTTAAAATTTCACCCAAACACCAATTTTAAAAATATGCAGAAAATTAGTTATTTAATTTGTTATGGAAAATGCAAAAAAATAGTGTTTTTTTTCTAATTTAAGGAAAAAAAGGAACATTTTTAATGTTATGAACCTAAATGCAGTTTAAAATTGGGTGAAAATCTTTGGTACTATTGGGTATAAGTATTTCAAATTTTACCAAATTATTCTTCAATTATAGGACATTTCAGAATTCATTATCTCTTGCCTCCCACCTTTTACTTTTGCCCCATAAAGTCGTTAGTGAACAGTCATTAATACCATGTGAAACAAGCCTCTTTTTGTTTGTTTGTTTCCCGTGTCATATTTTCTAATAGGAGATATCTATAAGTAATTTCAGAAACCATGTTTCTTCTACTCGGAGAAGCAACTGATCTATTCTTATTTCTCTTTGTTAGCACCTCAGATTCTGTCAGTTCTTGGATGAACGGTCAGTGTTGGTCACTAGTGGCACGTGGATAAACGTGGATAAATCCCCACGTTGCCAGACTTAGCTGTTTCCCTCACCTCATCTCTCCTTTCACATGGCACAATGGACCGTCCCTGTTTCCTTATCACCAAAGTCCTCTCGACACACTTGACAACACGGGAATCTGAATTTCATTCCACCCCACTCCAAATTTTGGAAGTAATCTTCTTCTGATTAGAAGAAATTCATAGAGTTATTGCTTTGTGATTCAGGAACTCAATATTAAATACACTTTTAATATCGTATCCTTCTGTTTTCTGCTATTAAAACACAGTAAAGCTAATTTGGGCAGATTGAACAAGCAAGGATCATAACTGCAATTCAACAGATATCCTTTTTTATAGGGAGAGGAAAACATGGCCCATCAGGTACTCATCTTTGCAATTACCAAAGAACATTGGTTTTAGAAAGAGAATAGGCACAGTGTTTTATTTAATTGCAAAAACATTAAAGTAACCTATAAAAGTAAATCATTTCTTTTGAAATTTACAGGGGACTATACCACAGAAAATCACTACCAACTTTACTAATTTGACAATATGATGTGTTCAAGAAAATAGGGACACAAATAGAATATTTTAGAATTAGCCATTAAAATGATTAAAATTGTATTACAATAAACTAAATTTTATTCTGTAACATATTTAAATGAGATCAAATATTGAATCAATTTGATAACTCACTGAACACATTTGATTAATATATAGACCATCCATGTAAGTATATGGAAGAAAGCAAAAACAAAAACTGACTCTATAGAACTGCCCCTGTGGGTTTCTGAGTTGGTCGGTGTTTATGGGAGTAGAAAGCCTCAACTTTCTCCTGCAGAGCACCCTTGGTTTTGAACCTTTGTGGTTAGCAACCCACCTCTGGAACCCACAACTCCGCCAGGAAGGCTGTATAGAGGATAGACACATGAATGGTTTTTCCTTCTTCCAGAAAACTGAATACGCCATTGAAGAAATAAAAGTATGCATATAAATTGCTAAAATAAACATAAAAAAGGAAATGTAACATAGGCATAAACATAGGTGCTATGAGAATTCAAAGAAGAACTAAACAGAAGTTCATAGGTACTTTGGAAACCTTTTGGTGTTCCTCAAAATGTTCAACTGAAAGTTACTATCTGACTCAGCAATGTCACTCCTAAATGTACATCAGGGGATGAAAACATTTCTAATACAATGTTTCAAACAAATGTGCACAGTAGCGTTAATGATAAAAGTCCAAGAGTGGAAAAACTGATATGTCCATCAAGTATTGAAGGAATTTTTAAAATGCTATATATTCACACAGTCCATATGCTTTCATAAAAGCAATGGAGTCCTGACACATGCTACAATGTAGATAAAGCTCAGAAACAGCTTGCTAAGCCAAACAAGCAAGGAGAGCTTTTCTTCTGTTTCGTTTTAGGAATGCATCCTGAAAGTTTAATCGAATCAACTTGGTGTGGCTTGTTTCAGAACTATGATATGTGAGTCAAATGTTCACAATCCAGGATTATCTGTAGTTTCCTCAGAGTGGGAATGAATTGGGGAGCGACCATTGATACTTGTGGGGTATCTTTTATAGAGAAACTAAAGTTAAAAATATATTTGAGTGCTGGGTTCAATAACCCTGAGCATATATGAAAATAAATCATGTGGTTTAAATAGGTAAGTATAGATTATATCATTAAAAGCAGTTTAAAAGATTAAATAGTTGAATCTCTCTTTGGAGGGATACATTATATAGCGAGGTTTGGAAAGCAATGGAAAGTTCTAATGTATCGATGAGAGTTTTAAGACCATTTCTAGTTTGGATGGGGTCCAATCTCTCAAAGGAAGCAAGCTCAAGCAGAAAAGTCAGTGAATTTCATTTCCCTTCAACTACTTAGCACCTTTCCTGTTTTCCTTATACCACTACACTGAAATGAAAAAGGGTATGCACGTTGAAATATGATTCCATTTCCTTCTTTGCTAGTTCCGTCACAGTATCAAAGCATATAAGGATTCATTCTGAAGTTTGGAAAAATGCAACCTATTTTAGGAGCTAGTAGTCCCCATTTCTATGATCAATACTGAACGATTGACCGCATTTAGCTGAGATAACCCCCACCCCCACCCCCCCACCAAAAACAACAACAACACAAAAACACTTTCACATTTGTCTTCCCTCTACTGATCAATTGGTATCTAAGGTACTATAAACTCAAAAACCAACCTCACTGACATTGAGTCAGTTCTGATTCTTGGCAACCGCTAGGACAGAGCAGCTCAGATGGTAACTGTCCCAGAGTAGAAAGTCTCCCCTTTCTTCCAGGGGCAGCTGATGTTTTGAACTGCTGACCTTTTGGTTAACAGCCAGAAGGTAACCAGTACTTCCCTGGGGGTACTAAGTACTACATATGTAGAAAATTCCAATCCCAAGAATAAAATTATTTACTTATGTTTTATGAAAGTTCCTTTTAAGCTATTCAAGAGAAAGAGAATACATAGGCAATTATATTATCTCAAAACTATCTGCACATTTATCTTTATCAGTGCCTGGTGTACACGTGTGCTTTTTAATTCTTTCCTAGTATCAATTTCTGTCAGCCTGAATACGTTCCTTTAGCAGTTTTTATAAGTCAGGCCTATTAATGTCAAATCTAGTTTTGTTTATTTATGAATTCTTCAATTTTACCTTCATTTTGAAAGACAATTTTTGCTTAAGATTCCTTTTAGTTTTCAGCTGTTTTGTTTTTATTTTCAGCACACTTCATCCCTGCCAGTCTTCCCTGTTTCATTTTATTAGTTTTCGTATGCTTATTTTTTAAAATTACTCTGATTTTTTTCACATTTTAAATTAAGGTGCCCTGGTGTCATTGTCAGGTAATCATGAGGCTCACCTTAAGGTCAGCAGTGCAAATCTGCCATTTGCTCTGCAGGAGAGAGATGCGGCTGCCTGCTTGTGTAAAGATGTAAAGTCTCAGAGAACCACACTGATATGGTCACTATGCGTCTGAAGCTACGCGATGGCAGAGGGTTGGGTTTTAGGGTCATTATGACTGTCCTAATTGTAGTTCAAAGCACATCTTGGAAGTGTAGGTTGAAATTGTTCAGCAAATTAAGGACACCAATATTTATTAGACTATTCAGTTTTCCTCTTCGTTTTTAAAAGTAAAATTAAACATTGTAAAACATTTTCTTAGCTTATATAATTTTGTGGTTTTTGATAAGCATTTACCTAAAAATTAAGTTTCCTTTAGAAATTTCTGTGCAAATTGTTTTGTACCACTGATTACAATTTTTACAAAGGGTTGGCTGTCTCATAATGTCTATTCTCTTTGCTCTGTTTCTTTTGCTCTTTCTTTCTTTCTCCTTATTGCCTTTTCAATATTGCTTCTGGGTGAATGTTGACAATTTTGTCTCACATAATCAAATGTTTAAGAGGGTACTTTACTCAGGAGTGGTATTGTCTATTATTTTATAAGTCAATCTCTTAGTAGGCTGAAAGATGACCTGTCGGTATAGTTTAGATTCCAAGTTTAAAACGTATCTTAGAACAATAAACTCAGGATTTCGCTTAGCTTCTATATTCAAGTAGGCCTGTTTGTTGTTGTTGTTTTTAAATAATTTGAATTTTGCTACTCTTTTCACTCATAGTCTCCACAATTTTACATTATGTTCTCATTAATGGTATATGGGAACCATCCAGGTCCTCTGGTTTCAGGTTAAAAAAAATAGTGGTCACTGTGGACTATTAGTCCTGTAGTCTAGCATTTCTTTGAGCCTTTCATTTTGGGCATTCTCTTTTGCTCGAGAACAGTAGTTATAATTTGAATTTCCACTTGCAAAACTGTAATCCGCAGTCACTGCTCACTAGTACAGGAGATAAAACATCTTTGTCAAATATTTGATTAACCTTCACGTGCAACTATCACCCCGAGTCCTTTGACGCAGTAAACCAATCCTGCAAATCGCTGTAAGGATTGGGATTTAGAATGTATTGCATGTTTGTTTCCCTTTAAATAGTGTCGATATTTTCACAAGGTTCTCTTCCAATCCATGAACATAGAAAGTTTTTCTAATCATGAAGTTTTCTTTTATTTTCTTATAGTAATATTTTATTTAGT
>NW_022107432.1:6529243-6619757 GCF_000313985.2 Echinops telfairi | reverse complement strand
TGCTATTGTTCCTTTGATTTTCTGTATAGAGTTCTTCTTTTTAGTGTTGAAGAACCTAATGGTATGTTTGCGTTGATCTTCTATCCTGCCCCTTGTCTGTTTCACTGAATTGCCCTATTAGTTCCAATCACTTTCTTGTGGAGTTAATAGCATAACGTGCAGGCACTTTCTTATGGCATTATTGAGATAATGTCATTTGTAGATGAGGATAACTTTCTTTATTCCATCCCATTCTGGATAAACTTTATTTACCTTTCTTGGCTGAGTGGTTTAAAAATGAATACATGAGTCTAAATGTTGGGGCTGAGAATTATGAAGCTGTTCGTGAACAGTTCAAGAGAATCACAGCACATAGAACAGACCTTCAATATGGACCAGATGATTGAATGTCACGGTGACTTTGGTGGCGTATGGGACAGGGTTGCCTTCAGGAGTCCATTAAGTTTTTTATGGCTACAAATTTAGGTTTAGTTCACACAACTGAGGTATTTGATAGCCTCCTTAAATGTTTGCTTAATTTTTATTTTTGGAGCTTTATTAATTTGGGGAGGTTTAAGCTAGAAATTATATTTTTTATATTTGTTTTTAACTTGCTAGGCTCTGATGCGGTAACTAAATTATATCAGGTGCTTAATCATTGTTTGCACTACAAGTAAACAAATAAAAAAAGCAAAGAAAGATTTGCTTGAAGATCTTACAACACCACTAATATCACTTACACAACTTGTCATTGGAGAATATTCTGTAGGTTTTGTTTAAAAGGTTTTCCAAAATTTAATTCCTGAAAAGCCTCAAAATATACAGCACTTGTTCTCATGTTACACCCACTTCACACAGTAAGGTGCTCTACTAGTTAAATTGAATGAATGAATGAATGAATGAATGAGTGGTAATATAGTAAGGAGAATAATATCTTATAAGACAATATGAGACTGGACACATAGAATACATTAGACATGCCCATATGTCCTCTGAAATTGGAAGCATTTAAAAGTACATTTATGTTTCTAAGTACCATTATTATGTAAAGAAAATTGTATTCTATTCTATGCATTTGAAAATGCACATGTAGCTTAATTTCAGTAGTTTTTCTGTTGTTTTCAAAGTCACTTAATGCTGCTGAGTTAAAAAAAATCCACTTTATTTGAAAAATAATTTATTGTATTCTCCAGCAGTTTTGTAATAAACTCTGACTACACAATGCCTTGCTTCATTTTAAAAACATAAAGAGACCCTAATATAAATTCCAAGTGATTGAGAAATTGAGAAATGTCTGGAAGTGCCTAAATGATTAACATCACAAACAAATGCAAAATTAATGACAATACTATGAGATAATATTATTTTTTTGATTGCATATGTGTATGTAAATGTTTGAAAACGTGTGTGCCTATGTGTTATTTTTATTTTATCAAGCTACTTAACAATTTGGACACAACCTTACCAGAGGACAAAGAAACAACTTATCATAGTAATTAGTTAAGGTGCTTTGACTTGGAATGCTCACGTTCTACTACCCATAAGAAGGCGCGAAGGTTTTCAGTGCTACTTCCTTGGAAACGGGCAGTGGATTACTTCTTCACCATCTATCCTTAGTGTGGAAGCTCCAATGAAACTGTTCACTGTGGCTGAGCCTTCTGGAATGTGAGAGGGACAGCAGTGACATAGCCTCCAGCATCATAGCAATCCACAGACCAGGACATCATGACAAACTCACAGAAAAGTGATCCACATGATTGACAGAGGGCCTGATGAGCTGTGGGATGCCATCAAGAACATCGTGAAAAGAAAATGGTCATGAAAACTACAGTGAAGAGAGAGATGATCAAAGTGGATGCCCAAAGGGACTCTGCTATTTGCTCTTCATCATAGTGTATCTGACACAAGAGGAAGGATGAGGAAGTCAAAGAAATCAATAGAACATTTCAAGAGGCAGCTCCAGAAGACAAAGTCCAATATTATAGTGGAAGGTGTAAAGACTTGAATTAGAAAACCCAAAAGGAGAAAACACTCAGCATATCTTAAACTGGCAGAACTAAAGAAACAATCAAGCCTCAAATTGCAACAGTGAAAGAGTCAATAGGCAAAATATTTAAAGATGCAGAAAGCATTGAAAGAAGAGGCACGATATACAGTCATTATATAAGAAAGAACTAGTCAACATTCAACTATTAAAGGTAGCATTTGAGCCAGAACCAATGGCGCTAAGGGAAGAAATTCCAGCTGCACTGAAAACATTAGCTAAAAACATTAGCTCCAGGAATTGACGGAATAGACACTGAAATGTTTCAAGAGGCTGGTGAAGAAATGGAAGTGCCTAATGTCTATACCAGGAAATGTGGAAGACGCCTACTTGACCAACTGATTGAAAGAGATCCATATTTGTACCTATTCCAAATAAAAATGAACCAACAGAATTCAAAAATTATAAAACAAGGTGATTTGCATTACATGAAAATAAAATTTTGCTGCAGATCATCCAACAAAGATTTCACCAGCACATTGATAGGGTGCTATCAGAAGTTCAGAACAGATAAAGAAGAAGGTGTGAAACAGAGATAACATTGCTGATATCATATGGATCTTTGTTGAAAGCAGAGAATAGAATCATGTTTATGTGTGTTTAATTGAATATGCCAAGGTATATGAATGTGTGGATCATAACGAACTATGTATAATATTGAGCAGAATGGGAATTCCAGAACCCTTTACTTTGTTCATGCAGAATTTGTACATGGATCAAGAGGCAATTGTCAAGCAGAACTAGCGAATCCTGCATGGTTTAAAATTAGGAAAGTTGTGCTTCAGGGTTGTATCCTCTCACCGTAGTTGTTCAATGTGTGTGCTGAGCAAATGATCAGTGGAGCTGCATTATACAAAGAAATACGTGGCATCAGTTTAGGAGAAAGGCTTAGGATCAATTCAGCTATGTAGATGACACACCCTTCTTGCTTAAAGGAAGCACAATTGAGGCATTTACTTATGAAGATCAAGGATTGCAACATTCAGTAGGGATTGCAATTCAATATAAAAAAAAGACCAAAATTCTCACAACGGACCAATAGGTAACATCATGATGAATGGGAAAAAGATGGATATCGTTAAGGCTATTGTCTTGCTTGGATTCACCATCAATGCTCATGGAAGCAGCTAACAAGACAACAAAAGACAAGTTGCATCAGGTACTCTTCTGCACAAGATGTCTTTAGAGTACTGAAAAGCAAGGATGTTACTTTGAGGACTAAGTTATGACTGACCCAAGCAAAGCTGGTTTGCATTTCCTCATATGTCTATGAAAGTTGGACACTGAATAAGGAAGACTGAAGAAGAATTGGTGCATTTGAATTTTGATCTGGCAAAGAATATTGAAAGTACCATGAACTTCTGAAAGACAAACACATCTGTCTTGGAAGAAGCCAGGCCAGACTGCTCCTTGGAGTCAAGGATGTCCAAACTTCCTTCATGCACTCTGGACAGAACTTTAGGAGCGATATGTCTCTTGAGGACATCATGCTTGGTAAAGTAGAGGGACAGCAGAAAAGATGAAGGCCGGCCCTCAAGGAGATGGACTGACACCGTGGCTGCAACAATGTGCTCAAGCACAGGAGTAACCATGAGGAGGGACCAGGAAGGGTAGCATTTCATTATGTTATAGATATGTCACCCGGGACTCAATGGCATCTGATTACAACAACGACTACTAAATATTACTTCATCTCTAGGCATGTAGAGACGTTTTCTAATTTTTTTATCCCACAAACCAAAGTGAAACTGTTGGCTATAGAACTAACTTTTAAAGAATATTCATCTCAACTCATCATTTAATGTAAATAAGAGTGAGAAGAAAAAATTTTTGTGCTTATATAGACCATAAAAGTCATGGTATATGAAAATGAACTCTACTAAATTAACAGAGGCATATGTAAAATGTCATAATTATTTTCTACCTAAGATCTAATATTCTACAGAAAAGTGTATTACAGGAATAAAATTAAAGTACTTTAGTTTCAACTTCCCTGGTGTTAAAAGGCTGCAAAGTACTTTGAAGCAAAATGGCAAATTACATACTTCAGCGACAACAATTTCTGTATCTGCTACTAAAATGGAACATATTTTGTGTGTCATCATTGAGTTTGAGAAAGGGCCTGTTATATTTTAAAATAATTTCTTTTCAAATTCTTTATTATAATATCGTGCATCTCCATATAATTGTATTTGTAACTGTCTTACAAAGCAACACCAACCAATATTGCAAAGTCTACTAGAAAAATTTACTGCAGCAGATTTGAAAACAACTGCTCTTAATCGTTTACTAAATAGAAACTATAATTCACTATAATCCATAACTGTCTGTCCACTGTTGTAAATTAGATCTTGGGTTTATTTGTGTGAATATATGGGTTTCATTATGCGTTTATTTAGTATGCTATATTATTATTCTGAACTATTTTATATAGAAAGTGTTAATCTCATGAATTAGAGGAAGTACTATTATTTTCAGATTAACACACTATTTACTATTTTTGTAAAATATTGCCATTAAAGTAAGATTGGCTTTCCTTTAATATGAGGAAGGTGAGCTAGGAATTTTGTAGCAGCTCGTACAGCCTTTAACACTAACGCTGACTGAGATCATATAGTAATATTTATTAAGAATTAAAGTTTCAATTGTGTTTTACTGTTATTTTCAGTATCAAAAATTTTAAGAAAAATTGAATTCTGCCTGCATTGCTTTTGAAAAGCAGCATACAGCATTCGATAATGTTGTTCATGGTACTGGATTTATGTGCTGAATTTGAAGTGTAAAAAAAATTCTCACTGACAAACGGTGCAAATGCAACCCGAGCTGGTTTAAGCTTCCATTCCCATGGGGTTTTGACAATAAAGAATGGGAATTAGTGTCACAGAACTTAAAGAAACACAGTCAATTTGACAAATACTTTAGCATCAAATGTCTGTGCTATCAGAGACAAAGATAAGTCAAATATTCCAATTTCACAATGATACACATAGCTATAGTCCAAGTTGCAAGATGTGGTCCTATATATTTTTATCACTCTCCTCATTTTATCAAATCATTAAATGCAGAAGTTCCAGTAAACTAAAGACATGGGAACTGAGATGAACTTTGTTGTTGAGATATGAATTAATGCATTGCCTATGAACACTGTAATAGCCAAAATGCAAGGAAGATGTGGAGTGATAAAACTCACATCATTCCTGGATCCATTCTTGCTGGTCTCCTATTTGGCAGTGAATATGTTCAAAAGCATCTTCTCTTTGACAACCCTCTTCTGTAGCATACAGGCTTCTTCCTTTCCCCTTGACCCTTTAGGCTGAAGTGCCATGAAGTTATCCCAGTAGGAGCCCTGGCAGTGCAGTGATTCTGTGTTGGACAGTGAGATTTGCATGATCAACAATTCTAAACCACCAGCAGCTCCTCAGGAGAAAGAGGGGGCTTTCTATGCTGGTAAACGGTTACAGTCTCAGAAACCCAAAGGTGTCGCTATGTGTCAGCATTGTTTGTTTTTAATATTGATTTGCATATACCTTCTATTTCCTTTTACAAGAGTGACAAATACAGTCTTTAAAACCATTTATAATATAATGAAACATTTTGTAAAATTGAATAATCCTAAAAACTGCATTTATCTACTAGAAGGCCATGCTACGTTTAGCAACAGGGGGTGCAATACAGTACAATTATTACTAAAGGAATTTAAAAATAAAGTACACTGGGATAAAAGGAAACTATAAACAAAATCATACTAGATGGTGATCTTTTGAAAGACTTTTAGGTAAAATAATGCTTCAACTAGAACCTAAAGAACAGAGAGGATTCAAATGTTTTTCTAATATGCAAATGAGAGGAAACACCTATAAACATCTATTAATACTTGTGGCATGAAACATACTAAGTATGAATCTAGAAAAATCAGACATCATCAAAAATACGATGGAATAATTGATAAAGATCAATTTCTTAGCATCAGTGAGCTGAAATGAACTGGTATTAGCCATTTTGTATCAGACAGTCATATGATTTACTCTGCTAGGATGAGAAATTCAAGAGGAATGACACAACATTCAACATCAATAAGGACATTTCAAGATCTATCTTGAAGTACGATGCAGTCTGTGATAATATAATATATATCTACATATAAAGAATTCCAAATAATACAACCATTACTCAAATTAATGTACCATCCACTAAAGCTAATGATGAAAACAATTGAAAAATTCTACCAGGAAATTTGAAGATTTCTTCAGTCGGAAATTAATAAAACATGCAAAAAAGAGTCATGATAATTATTGGCTATTAGCATGCCAAAGTCTGAAACAAAGAGGCAGCAGCGGTAATCAGAAAATATAGGCGTGGGGATCAAAATGAAACTGAAGATCACATGACAGAATTTTTCAAGACCAATGATTTGTTCATAGCAAATACCCCCTTTCAACAACACAAACATAATGTATGTAAGGAGATTCCTCTAGGTGGAATACAGAGAAATCAATCTGACTACACCTGTGGGAAGGAACAATGAACAATATCAGCAACCAAAGGGAAGCCAGGGGTCAACTATGGAACAGACCATCGATTGTTCATTTGGTAGTTCAGTTGAAGCTGAAGAAAATTAAAACAAGGCCACGAGAGCTGACTACAACCTTGAATACGTCTCCCCTGAATTTTGAGAACAGACTTGACTCATGGAAAACTCCGAACAGAAGACGGGATCAGCCATGGGATGGCATCAAGAAGCAAACGTGAAGGAAGCACACTCTGAAAGCCATCAAGTTGACTCTGACTCACAGCAGCCCTAGAAAATTCCCCTCTTTCTCAGACTATAACTCTCCATGGGAGTTGAACATCTTACCTTTCCACCTTGGAACACCTGGGGATTTCAAATTGCTGCCACTGTAGTCAGTAGCCTAACTCAGTTATTATACTACCATGACCTCTCATGAAGAAAGCAAAAGGTCAGGCAAAAGATGGGAAAGATAGAAAAGATAAAAGTAGATGTCAGAGGATAGTCTGAAACATGCTGTCATTGATAGATTAATGTAAGAAATGGTGAAATAAAAGATATGAACAGAATATTTCAAAGGGCAGCTCAAGAAGACAAAGAAAAGTATTATATAAAAAGTATTATAATGAAATGTTAGAATCTCAGAAAACCAAGAAGGAAGAACATACTCAACATATCCTAAATTGAAAAAACTCAGGAAAAAGAATTTCAGCCTCGAGTTGTAATAGTAAAGGATTTTATGGGCAAAATACTGAACGATGCAGGAGCATCAAAGTAAAATGGAAAGTATACACAGAGTCACAGTACCAAAAATTCTAGTCGACGGTTCACCATTTCAGGAGATAGCATATGATCAAGAACCACTGGGGTGAAAGGAAGAAGTTCAAATTGCACTGAAAGCATTAGCCAAAACCAAGGCTCAAGAAAATGATGGGATACCAATTGAAATAATGCAAAAAGCTGATGAATCACTGGCGGCACTCACTCACACATGCCACCGCATTTGAAAGACAGCTACTTGGCTAACTGACTGTCAGAGAGCTGTACCTGAACCATTCCAAGGAAAGGTAACCCAACAGAATATGAAACGTATGGAACAATATCATGGACCCTATATACAAATAAAACTTTGCTAAGATCATTCAAAATCAGTTCCAGTAGTACAATGAGAGGGAACCAGAAACTGAATATAGATTCAGAAGAGGACGTGCAAAAAGGGATGTCATTATTGATGTCAGATAGATCTTGAGTGAACGTAGAAAATAAAAGAAAGTTTACTTGTGTTCATTGATTATGCAAATGTATTTAACTGTGCTGTTCAGAACAAATTACTAATAGTTTGGAGATAGTGGGATTTCCAGACATTTCACTGTGTTCATGCCGAACTTGTGCATGGATCAAGAGGCAGTTGTGCAAATAGGAAAAGGATATACCACATAGTTTAAAATCAGGAAAAGTGTGTGTCAGGGTTATATTCTCTCACCATACTGATTCACTCTGTATCTTGAGCAGAAAATCCAAGAAGCTGGACCATATGAAGCAGAACATGGCAACAGGTTTGAAGGAAGGCTTATCATTACCTTCAATATGCAGATGATGAAATGTTGCTTGCTGAAAGTGAGGAGGAATTGAAGCACTTGGTAATGTAGATCAAGGATTACAGCTTTAAGTGTAGATTAGAACTCTGTGTAAAGAAAACAACAATCCTCACACCGAGACCAACAGGTAGCATGATAAACTGAGAAAAGATTGATGTTTCCAGGATTACTTCCTGCTTCCGTCCACCATCAATATTCATGGTAGCATCAGTTAGGGGACCAAATGACACAACTCATTGGTTAAATCCACTGCACAATACTTCTTGACAATGTTGAAAAGCAAGAAGGCTACTTTGAGGACTATGGTGTGCCTTACTCAAGCCATGGTATTTTTAATCACATCATCTGCATATAAAAATTGGATATCGAACCTAATGTCGGGGGTTTAGGTGGAGAGAAAATGTTTTGAGAAACGATGTACAAATGTGCTTTACACAATTGATGTGTGTGTGGATTGGGATAACAGTTGTATGAGCCCCTAATAAAATGTTTAAAAAAAATTGGATATCGAATAAGGAAGACCAAGAAATACAGTGCACTTGAATTATGGTGCTGGTGAAGAATATTGAAAGAACTATGGACTACCAAGGACAAATCAAAGCTGTCTTGGGAGAAGTACAACCGGAAGGCTCCTGAGATACAAAGACTTCTTATCTACTTTGGACATGTTGCCAGGAGACATCAGTCCCTGGAGAAGGACATCATGCTGGGTAAAGTAGAGGGGCAGTGACAAAGAGAAAGACCTCAACAAGATGGATTGACACAGTGGCTGACACACTGGATTGAAACACAACTGTGACGCTGACACAGGCCTTGGTATTGACACATTCTGTAGGACATAGGGTACTTGTGAAACAGACCCTACTACTTGGCCCCTAACAAAAACAATCATCGTATCTAACAGGAAATCATACATTTTAGAGACTGAAGTTGAAACTAAGCAGCCCAAGAAATTTGAAATGTCCGAAAAGCATATGCTGTCAAAGAAAGAAATTTTGGAGGACCATAATGTACTGAAGCTGCTTAAGTGGAACTGTTTAAAACTAAAATTGAATCAGAATGAATGAAATCAAATGCTTTCACAAATCAGATCAAGAAAGTGAGAGACCCTCAGAAATGAGTAAAATATACGAAATGGTAATTCATTCCACAAAATATCCTAACTCAGACAATGTATTTATGTAAATCTCATAGGATAAACCTGTACAATTAAATTGTTGCATTGTTCATATCTGAATATAGCTATTACTTTTTTTTCTTTTTTACATTTTACTGCTAAAATATATGTATTCACAAAATTTCATCTACACATGGACAAGAAAGTAAAAAATAACAATATATTGAAAATATCATTTATAATTTTTCCTTTTATCTCTGAAGAGTCGACAATTTTTTCTAGTATAAGCATAATGTCAAGAATAAATAGAAGTTGCTACTTCCATTGTTGGAAATAACTCACGAAATTAAGTTGCAATATTGCAATACATCACAAATACCAGAGGGTATGCATTTAAGAATTTAGAAGGAAGAAAATAGTTGTATGGCCAGTAGGAATTGGTAATTCATCATTAAAAGAGTCACTTTAGGAGAAGAGTGAGCCGAAGGTGAACTCACCTTGTAAAATGGAACTAATAGAATTCCAAGACTCGTGTTGGATTATTGCCCAGTCAATCTGAATCTGAGACAAAGACAAATTACTAAACGAATCATTAACGCTTATTAAAATCAATCTCCAGACTGGTTAATGAGCCAAAAACTCCCTTAGGTTACTTAGGGAGCTAATGCAGAATGTGTGTGTGTGTGCATGTGTTCTGTGTATGTTCACATGTGGTGTGTGTGTGTGTGTGTGTGTGTGTGTGTGCAAGCACAAAAGCTTAACAATTACAGAAGAATTTATATGCATTTATTCATAAGTTCCTTTTGCTGTGATCTAGTTTTAAAGAAGATAAATATTTAGAATGCTTAAGAGAAACTATGTCTCCTTGTATTTAATATTGTAACTTTTATTTTGGTAGAAACCATTTCATATTTCTGACCTTCCTTCATTTGAATGGTTTATAGGTTGACACATGAATTGATCCATAACAAACAGTGTTATTTATTTTTAAACTGGTACAAGATATAAATATGAAAATCAGAGCCAACAATGTGTTAGATTATTATAACAGTGAATTATTTGCATAGTAACAGAATATGAAGCTTAAACTAAAACAAAAACCAAGCAAAAACACACACAGGGGAGTGCGCCTGTTGTTAAAGCCTTATCATATTTTTAAGGCCATGCTGGATTCCATATTTGATGGTCAATTATGTGACATGCCTCAAGAATCTATTAATGCTCCCTTTGATTAAGCTAGCTCTGTTTGAATTTCTGTCATTTGCAATTAAACTAATTCTGACAAACAAAGAATAAAATCTTCTTTTATTCAGGCCTTATACTTTATAGGTTTGTGACAAGCTGTCTCCCACCAAAACACTTATTCAAATCACTACCTTGTAAGATTTAATGGCACAATTGGAAACTATTGTAAGATAAAATTAGATACCATCATGAAATATGGCAATACTACGTGATCATGTAAAATATGATACTAAATCAACTGCATTTTTCAATCCGTATATGTTAAAGACAGACATTAAAACCAATATGTTTTACTGCTTTCTTGTCTTCCTCTGATACAGCAGATCTCTGTGGTGATGCAGTTCTATAAGGGAAGGCCTTACAGAGAAACGGACATGAGGGCCTGCAAAGCCAGCTTCCACCTCTGATTCATTTTGACATGGTGCTTGGCTAAAGGGAGAAAGTGAAGGAGAAGGTGTAAATCTGTCTCTACTGATCTTCATGGGATGAATTTTAGCATCCGAAGAGCAAAATACAAGCAAAACCAGAAATGAGGCTTTCTTTTTAATTTTAGGTTATGCCGTGACACTGGAGCATTTCGGTGAAGAGGCCCCATCAGTCTTGGTGACAGACCTTCTCCGTCTTTACAGGTAGAACAAAGCAGAGGCCCCAGAGGGATTGAGCTAGGAGAAAAGTGCTCTGTGTTCACAGGAGAGAAAACTCTTTGGAAATTAGCATGAGGCCAAAGGAACAACCATGCCAAGAATATGTGCATATCTGAACTCAGTCTGGTTCTTGAAATACTAAGGACATCTGCGTGGCTGGGAAACAAAAAAGCTGGTGGTTCAAGTCTACCCAGAGGCAACTCAAAAGGAATGCATTGCGACTTGCTCCCAAAGCATAAGCCATTGAACACACTGTAGAGCAAAGCTCTGCTCTATGATGCATGGGGTTCTCACACTTCAGAAAGGATTTCACAGCATACAGTTGCTTCTGTGATATGATAGTTAGGTTTTGTGTCACCTTGGCTGGGCCAAGGTTCTCAGTGGCTTGGAATTTAACACCTAGTAATTCCCCATGACCTTACCTAATACAGGGCAATCAAACACCATCATAAATATAAGCTGCCATAATGGGATGTTTAGGGTGAAATGCAAACCCTTACTCAAGTCACAATTCTGATGCAATTACATTTCCTCCTTGGTATAGCCCACTTCTTATATAAGTGGACACTGAAAAAGCATGCTTGCTTTTTACTGTGTCTGAATCCTGCATCTGCTTTAGCAACCTCTGGTTCTTTGGACTTGAGCCAATGCCCTGTCCCACTGACTGATGAGTCCAGGAGTTATCAACAACCTGCATTAGATCTGTCAACTTTAGATTTCAGGCTTCTATATCTTGACCTATTGACCTTGATGTGCCCTCCTCTGCAGCCAGCAGCCTGTGGTCTTCCTACAAGGTCCCTACAATTACTGGAGTCAAGGCACGCCTCCAGCCTACAATCTGACCCAGTTACTTGCAACATGCTGGACACACACCTGTTTCTACAACCATGTGAGCCATTTTCTTAATATAAATATCTCTGGATAGATGCACAAATAAGCATCACTGGTTTTCATTCACTAGAAAAAAAACAGTCTAAGACAACAAGATTGTAAATGACTCTTTCAAGACATGAAAAGTATCCTATTTGTTTAATTTTTTCTTTGACTAATACGCTCGTTCTGAACTAATTACAAAGCTGGGAGAAAGCTCAGGTTTTCTACTCCTGTAAAGAGTTTCCAGTGTTGGGAATCCATAGGGGCAATTTCACCACGCGCTCTGGGGTTGCCGTGCGTCAGAAACAATTCCATGGCAGTGAGTCTTTTTTCTTTTAGAGAATGACAAAGATTAAAGAAAAGATTCACGACATCATTCATGCTGCACTACTAGAGATGAAAAATGTGTTTTCTGTAAACAGCCTTAATGAAGTATTGTGTGGATTTATAATCATGATTCCTCACATTTCTCAAAATGTTCTTCACTTAGGAAAAACACTCCCATTAAATAGTTCATTAAATTTATTTTGCCTATTGCAGAAACATGTTTTTCATGACAAATTAAATTAGAACTATTTTCCTCTTCTTTTAAGAAAGATAAGTGACTCATTTGCATGTGGTATAAGAATGCATGTGTGAATTCTTCTCTCACTTGTGAAGGAGGACTTCCTTGTTGTTAGTTGCCATGGTGTCAGTGCTGACTGTTGGTGACTCTACATATGCTAGTGTTTATAAGAATTCCATCCAGACAGTTACCAGCTATAAAATGACCTTGTAAAATTATCTGTAGTGCCTAGACATTAAACTTAAATAGTACTCCATGTTTTAATATCTTAATATCCTAAAATAGTACTTTTAAGTAACTACTCATGCTGATATTAAGGAGAACCATGTGTTTGAGAAGCTAGAAATATAATGTTGAACAATCAACAGTCATATTTTTTTGAGATACAGGTGGTTAGGTAAGATACTGTGAGCCAGAGAAAATCAAGTTCTGAATTAAGGAAATGAAAAATGGTATAGAAAAATGATATAACTGGCTAGACCAGAGGAGGTACACTGGTACAGATAGGAACTGAAAATACAGGGAATCCAGGCCGGATGAGCCCTATAGGACCAGTGGTGTGAGTGGCGAAACAGGGAGGGTAAAGGGAGAATGGGTAGGAAAGAGGGAACCGATTACATGGAACTGTGTGTGACCTCCTCCCTGGGGGACAGACAACTGAAAAGTGGGTGAAGGGAGACGTCGGACAGGGGAAGATATGAGAAAATACCCATTTATAAACTATCAAGGGCTCATGCGGGAGGGGGGAGCGGGGAGGGAGGGGAAAAATGAGGACCTAATGTCGGGGGTTTAAGTAGAGAGAAAATGTTTTGAGAAACGATGTACAAATGCGCTTTACACAATTGATGTGTGTATGGATTGGGATAACAGTTGTATGAGCCCCTAATAAAATGTTTAAAAAAAAAAGAAAAGAAAAATGACATAAATTCAATGGATATCTCAGGAAGAATAAGTAGAGTGAGAAACAATCACTGGAAAGAATACAGATGCTCATCAACACCTGACAGTTAATGAGTGGGAGAGAAGCATCATTAACTGAAAAGGAGCAGAAGATATTGCTGTTAAGAAAGCAAACAGAGTCTCAAGACAAAACAAAAATGTACAAGTGAGTGACATTATTCTCCTTAACCTTAACCTGTGTGGTTGCTGGGTGTCATCCATTCAGGTGAGACTCATAGCAACACAATATCCAACTGATTAGAAAACTGCTCAGTCACGCACCATTCTCACAATCGTTCATATTGTGAGCCCATTTTTGCACCATGGTGCCAACCCATTGCTTTGAAGGCACTTCCTCTTTTCCACTAATCCTTTACCAAGTGTCATGGTATTCTCCAGGGACTAGTCCCTGCTGATCACAAGTCCAAAGTACATGAGACGAACTTCTATAAATTCTCCCTTCTAAGAGGCACCCTGATGATTCTCGGAGTTATCAGCAACCTGTCCTTTGGCCTGTCAGCTTCAAATTCTTGGCCTCAGATTGCTGGCCCAAAGCAGATTTGTTCATTCTTCTGGAAGTCCATGATATAGTCAATATTCACTGTCAACGGCATAATTAAAATGCATTATTTTTTGTTTCATCTAACTTATTGTCTAACTTTGGCATGCATATGAGACAATTGAAAAATACCATGGTTACAATCAGGTATACTATAGTCTTAAGTGACATTTTGTTGTTTAGCATTTTTTTTAAATCAATTTATTGGGGCTCATCCAATTCGTCACAATACATAGATCAATTGTATAAAACACATCTATACATTTGTTGCCCTCATTATTCCCAAAATTCGCTTGCCTCTTGGGTTCCCGGAATGAGCTCATTTTCCTTTTTTTCCCCCTCCCCTTTCCTTCCTCCTCCCCTCTCCCCCATGCACCCTTAATAATTTATAAATTATTATTGTATCTTATAGTACACTGTCCAGCATAATAGGTCTTTTATTAGCTTGTGCAAATTTGTAGGTTTGTCTCTACTTCTGGTTCCAGGATCATGGAGTGTGTATTCAAGTAAAATTAAAGCCTTATACAATTTGCTCTTTTCTCCGTTTTTAATGTTGCTACTTATTGGTCTGGTTGTTGAGGCTGTCACTTTCTTTAGGTTGAGATGCAATGTGTATTGAAGGTGGCATTCTTTGATCCTCATCCGTAGGACTGCTTGGCTCACAGCAAGCCTTCTTGGCTTGTAGCATGCGCTCTTGGCTGGCAGCACACAAGGCTGCGTCACGTGTAGATTGCAGGTTGCGAATGAGCTTTCCTTCAGTCTTCATGCCCCGTCCTCCTCAGACACTCCAGCTTCCTTAGTGATTGACGAAGGGTGCAGACTGAATAAGTACAGCACGGCGATACAAGCTGGATATGCAACTTCTGTGATTTTAATCTATCGATATCCCCTTGGTCTGTTCAAACGGATGCTCTTGGATGTGTACTGATTCTACATGAGCACAAGTGCAGGATCTGAAATTCCCATTTTTAATGTAGGTATCCATAATTTCTTATAATATGCACAGTTGAATGCTTTTTCACAGTGGATAAAACATAGGTAAACAACTTTATGGTATTATTTTGTTTCAGCTAAAATCCACCTAACATTAGCAATAACCCTCATTCCAGGTGCCTAGTAATTCTCTGTAGATGTGCTATTGCAACCGAATTTTAATTATCTTCAGCATGAGTTTACTTGTATATTATAATTATATTGATATATTATTAATTACATTAATTAAAATACCCATATTCCATCTGATTGTCTCTGTTTCAAATAGGAACACACTGATATTTATCAATCAGTTGACCAGAAAAGTCATGTCAAATTTCTTGACAATAATGAGTGAATTCTTCTACTGTTACATGAAAATGCTCAAAGATTTCAATTTGGAGTTATGTCAGTAACTAAAGTTTTGCTTTTCCCCAATATCTTCAAGGTAGTTTGAACATATTTTAATACCATCCGTGCTTGATCATGTTAACACCTGAAGTGGTTGCATGATGACAAATTATTTTTTGTATAGTAACTCTGTGTATTCTTTCCATCTTCTTCTACTGTTTTTTGTGCCATTCAGTATTTTGTTCATAAAGTCCTTCAGCATTGCAATTAAAGGTTGACATTTTCCTGCGGTACTTTCAGGTTGAGAAATGCTGGCTGTTTCTTATTGGGTTTTCTAATCCCAGGTCATAGCACATTTCATCGTACTTTATCTTCTCTGACCACCCATTGACATCTCGTTCATCTCTTTTACTTTATTACTTCTTCCTGTGCATTCAAGAGCAAGTTCCACAGTTTCTTCTGACTCTGTTTTGGTCTCCCCACCTCTCACACACACTTTTTAATGACATTTGCCTTCTTAATATCATCCTTCATTTCACCTGCTCTTACACCATTAGTGCTCAGTGCATCACATCTAATCTTAAACTGGTCTCTAAATTCAGTTAAGATATACAAAACACATATTTTGGGTCTCATTGATGTGTTCTAATTTTTTCAGTTTCAATCTGACCTTGAAATCGAGAGTCTGTTCCACAATCAGCCTATACACAACAACAACTTAATGTAATCAATAAAATAAAACTTTGCTTTAAAGACAAGTTGTTCTAGAGGAAAAAAATCCTTGACCAGAGTAACATTAGAGACAGGGATGTAATTTCAGCAGAATTATGGCAGGCAAAGACCTTGTGGCTTGGGGTTGAGGAACGAATGGAATATAGAAGGACTGAGTGAAAAAGCATAGATTTTTACGTTAATTGAAAGGTTTCATGGTTATGAAAATTATTTCTTGAAAAATGCAATGTAAAAGTGTCACTGGAAAGAAGACATGGGGAGGAAGAAAGAATTAACTCCAATAAATTTAGAATTAGAATTGAGAAGACATAATTGAGAGAATTAGAGAAAGAATTAAAATTGGCAAAAGATACAACAAAGTCTATATTTTTAATTAGAATAAGTGCAAATGGAGATCTACTAAAGGTTGAGAGAAATGGCTATAGATCTTTGGAAGATGTGATAAGTTAGATTTTGCTAAGGAGGAACTTCATACTTCATTTATTCCAAGTTCTAATTATTAATTGATGTCTGCAGCTGTGTCTTCTCGTTTTGACTCATGCTCACCTGCACGAGTAAAGTCCTGAAGGCTTTATGCCCACAGGCTTTACACTTCCCACATCGTGATGCTGCACTCTTCCTGGAGAAGGCAATCTTCCTCGGTCATGTTTCCAGTACCTTCTGACCTGAGTCGCTCAGCCTCTGGCACCATCTCTGACAATGTTCTGTTTCTATTCATTAGGTTTGCAGTAACTGACAATGTTTCGATAGGGTTCCCAGCGGCTAATTCTTCTGAAGTGGAGGAAATCCATTCCTTCTTCGTAGCCTGTTCTTAGTCTGGAAGCTCCATGGAAACCCGTTCACTCTTGGTGATGCCACTGGCTTTTAAAATACAAGTGATAGAGCTTCCAGACTCCCTCCCTCCCTCTCTCTCTCTCTCTCTCTCTCTCTCACACACACACACACACACACCCATCATAGTACAAAAGACTGACAGGCACATGGTCTGGAAAGACAGATTGACCTAGTGGCTACAACTATCGAACCTGAGAAAAATTGGGAAGCTGGCACAGGACCTGGCAGTGTTTCATTCTGTTGTACATAAGATCACAATGAGTACAATCCAACTCCATTCTACTAATGACAACAACAACAACAACGGAGAAACTTGAATGGGGAAAGCAAATGAACACAGATAAGATAAATGACATAAGACTCAAATTTAATTCTAAAATCAATTTGTGAATCTTCGGTATGCTTGGTAGATCCATGCAAGGAAAAGGAAGAATGGAAGGTGGCTTAACATACAATGAGGACTTTGACAGGAATTGTTCAGGAAAAGGAAACTAGATACATGATGATTCTATTGAATAATTTAAGGGGACTGATTAATCCCAGTATTTTGGTTTAATAGTAAAGCATACAGAAACTGGAAAAAAGAGTGATTAGAAAATGTGTAGCTGACGGAAACATTCATGGTGTAAAAATAGTTAAAAAGTAAAGTTATTGAGAATGTAGAACATTAAGAAATCCAGACATTGGCTATCAACAATACTAACACCATAAAAGCAGAATCAAAGGTTGCACCTGAGTCTGATAAAGTCTGGGAATCCAGCCGAGACTGAGTACAAATAGAAGGGTCAGGGAAATGCACTGTACAGCACCAGGGACAGGCAATCAAGTAAAACTTTGTGGCTGGGACTGACTCTATAATTGAATGCTTCCCCCAGTAGATAACTCACTAAAAAGGGGGGGAGGGTTACAAAAATCATGGGCAAAGGTAAATGTTAGGGTCATGGATTTAACATTTTAAAGTTAGTAATATAAAGCAAAATCTCTCATGGCCGTGGAGTCAATGATGACTCATAGCGACCCCCGGTGGGTTACAAGACTTTAACTTTTGACTGGAGTAGAAAGCCCAGTCTTTCTCCCATGGAACTGCTGGTGGTTTCAAACTGTCAACAATGCAGATCACAACCCAATGTGTAAGCCCTACACCACCAGCTCTGATCAAGAATTATAAGAACGTCAAAATAGGAAACAACAATTTCTATAAGTGATAGGATAGTTGTTAATTTGAGCAGGAGGTAGTTGATTTGGGGTGAGATGGAATACTTAGACTTTGGGTATAATCCTCTTTCTGTAAGTGGATGGTGACCTCAAGTGTCTGTAACACAATATTAATTTTCTATATGTTATACAAAAACACACACCATGCACACACACATAGTTTTTGTTGTAAAGGCACCTTACAATCGTTTCTGATATTTAATAACCCTACACACAACAGAATTAAACAGAGTTTTTTTCTTGCACCAAAATTTTTGCCAGGCATAATACCTTGTCACAGCTATTGTGCCATTCCATCTAGGTCAACATTTTTGCTTTTTTCATTGACCCTCCATAGATAAACATGTATACCAACATGTCATCATTACTTGCCATTAAGTTGGCTCTGCCTCATGGTGTTTGTGTACAACAAAAAAACACTGCCGGATCTTGTGACAACTTTATAATTATTGGTACCATTAAAACTCTTGTTGCAACAGTTGTGTCAATCTATCTCACTAAGGATTTAGCTCATGGTTGCCGTCTCACTAACAACAATGATGTCTGTTCTAGTGATCAGTCTTTCCTGATGCTATCCCAAATTACGCAGCTGAAGTCTTACCATCCTCACCCCGAGGAACATTCTGGGGTATTTCTTCTAAAACCAAATTATCCATGATTATATCAGGCCTCTGAATATTAAATATTCTTCTCCAACATCACAGTTCAAAATGCACCAGATTTTCCTAAATAGTGATGACCTAGGAACTGAGAGGTGTGGGTGATGACTGAGATATCAACTTAAGCAAAATTATATTCTATAAAAGTGGTGGATTTTGTGGTGCAGACAAAACTCCTCTACTTTGAGATTTTTGTCAGTAAATGTGCTTTTATCTCCTAGGTCCAATCGAGAATGGTAGAATAGATGAAAATGTGACTTTTTAACAACAAATGCAACAATACCAAGAGTAATAAAAAACTCAAAATTTCAGAAGGAGTGGACATGAACAAGGACTGTCCAAGTAAATAACTCATCAATTGCATTCAAGAAATTAATCCTTGGGAAGGTTGGAAAATGCCAATGGGCTTTTCTACTTTTCACAGTTGCTAATTATAAGGTCTTGAGAGAGAGAGAGAATGGCTCTAAAGATAGATATTGTTCACTTATCTCAGGTAATCAGAATAAATTAACAACTAATATCAACCAATATATATTTAGTCAACCATTCATTGCCTTGCCGTATAAGTGCATCATATTAGCAGACAATTTGATGACAAAGCAAATCCCTTTCTGGTGCGTCAATTATATAACGGAACAGGTGCAATGCTGTACAAGCTCGTGTCCCTCAGTGGTTGTAGAAGAACGGCTGTTTAACACTCAGTGAGCACCAGTCATGCATGATGCTCCAAAGAGAACAGAACATGTCTGGGTACCAAAGAGGGTCGAGGTACCATTTCTTATTTTTCCAGGGTTAAAAAGTACTAAAAATAAATGCATATTTATTCCAAATGTTACTCTGCCTTTATTTTTTTTCTCCAACCAAAGAACTCATAATTCTATGCTACTGACTTCAGTTTTATTTCCAGCTTTCCTACATGAAGGAAGAAACATCATTATAGTATTGAGGTATATTTAGGTACATGATGTTAGCAAATGTCACAAGGAATATTGTATAACAAGCTCTTTAAGTACTACTCAGCAGGGTCAGAGGGGCAGGTTGTCCTATGGGAAATGAACTTATCACAAGCACAATATCATCCCCACATCTATGGGTAACAGTAATCAGGAATGGCAGCAGATGCCGCTTCCTTCATTGCAACCCAGATGCTCCTCCGCCATGGGGAAGTAGTTTCAATGCACTTAGGTGCTTGTGTGGATGACTGGAAGCCCAGAGATCCGCTCAATGGATCAGAATGGCAATAAGCTTGAGCCACTTGACAGTGCTCTTAAATGATCCTATCAGAGCAGGTACCTTATGAAACGAGTATGCAATCTCAAATTAGAAGCGGTCTTAAAGATCATTTACTCCAAACATGTACATGTTAGTATGTAATATAACTGCATCACTGTCCTTACAGTCTCTACTTAAATTATGTGGTAACATAGGTACAGAATCCTAACTTTTTAATAGTTTCTTAGTATGAAATAGCAAGATTTATTTCATAATTGTTTTGCTAATTTCTAAGAACAAAACATAATAGTAATGATATTAAGCAATAATTCTAGCTGCAACTTTAATAGAAAGCTACTAAACTAATAGGCATAAGTATCTAATTCCATGGTGATAGAAGTTATTGACATTTTTTAAAGTTCATTTGTATTTGTTCCCAAATATTTTGAAGTATATATGGCTGCAATTCATAACATAAATCAGCTATCTGGATTATCAATCAGTAAGTTTCAACACCTACATATCATCTCATGATTATCAGGACATATAAAATACAGGTGAAATTTATAGCGGCTTGAGCAAGAATATTTGCAAGCAATCACTGTTCTTTTACTTGAGTCCTTTGACAAAGACTTAATTTTCTTACACCATTCTATTTTCACCAACAAGTTACGGTGGAAAATAACAGGATATTTCCAGTGATGGTTAATCACAATACATTTAGAACAGTGTCTGATACATGATAAGTATTAAATGCATATTGATTATAATTACTAACCAGGTTCTATTTTAATGACACTTGGCTAAATTAAGAAGTTGCTATGTGGATGTACTTGTGAGAATTTTTGTTTTCTTTACATCTGAGCTATCATAAAAATCACAGAAAAGACTGCAATTGTCAAGGATTTCATTTTACTCAGGTCTACACCCGATGCTCAGGGAAACAGCAATAAAGAAATAAAACAATATCTGCAATGGATAAATTGATTGCAAAAGATATTTTAAAGTGATAAAGTGCAAGGGTGTCACATTGAAGAGTCAAGGGCACTTGACCCATGATATTTTCAATCGCTTCATATGCACGTGAAAGTGAGAGAATAATAAGGAAAACCACTGAATCATAGACAGTGTTGGGAAGGCATATTGAAAGTACCAAGGACTGCCAGAAGAAGACACAAACCTGTCTTGGGAGAGGTACAGCCATGTGTTCAACAGAAGGGAAGATTTGTGGAGACCCAAAGCCCATTAGTAGGCCACTGGAGATCCCCTTGCAGAGGGGTCTCAGGGAGGAGATGAGCCAGTCAGGGTGTGATGTAACAACGATGAAAAATACAACTTTCCTCTAGTTCCTAAATGTTTCCTCCCCGCTCCCACTACCATGACTCGAATTCTACCTTGCAAGTCTGGCTAGACCAGAGGAGGTACACTGGTACAGATAGGAACTGACAATCCAGGGAATCCAGGGCGGATGAGCCCTATAGGACCAGTGGTGTGAGTGGCGAAACAGGGAGGGTAGAGGGAGAGTGGGTAGGAAAGAGGGAACCGATGACAAGGAACTATATGTGACCTCCTCCCTGGGGGACGGATAACAGAAAAGTGGGTGAAGGAAGACATCGGACAGGGCAAGATATAACAAAATACCAATTTATAAACTATCAAGGGCTCATGAGGGAGGAGGGAGCGGGGAGGGAGGGGGAAAATGAGGACTAATGCCGGGGGTTTAAGTGGAGAGAAAATGTTTTGAGAAGGATGAGGGCAATGAATGTACAAATGCGCTTTACACAATTGAAGTGTGTATGGATTATGATAAGAGTTGTATGAGCCCCTAATAAAATGTTTTTAAAAAAAAAGAAGGGAAGGTTTGAAAACTTAATCTCACATTCACATACTTATCAGTGGACTACACACCTGGGGAAGGGCCATCATTCTCCATAAAGATGAGGTCCAATCAGAGAGAAGAACTAGATGGGATGACACTGTGGGTCCAAAGGTAGTAACAATCGTGAGTGTGGTGCAGGGCCAGGTATTGTTTTATAGGGTCGATATGACTCAAAACCAACTTGATGGCACCTAACAGTAATAACAACAACAGAGAGACGCGCAGCTTGTGTGTTTGTCCCCCCTCCTCGCGAGCACAGACAGGAGAAACTAAGCTACTCTAGGGCTACTATGGACTCAACGTCGTTGAGGGTTGTTTTTTTTTTAAATAACTAACCTTCAATGTTACTTTTCTCTAGTTCTATCAATTGCACATTTCCTAAAGTTGTGTTTCCTGTGGTCTTCAGTGCTTTTTGTCTGCTTCTCTGTTCCCAACATCCCTGTAGAGTTCCCAAACCTGAGATTCGTCTGCATTCTCCTCCATGCCATGCTCAGTGGTTTGGGGTTTGATATCTGTCACTCCACTGCATAACTCACTGCAAGGACAGTTACTACACTGCAGGAACCTCAAGGAAACCCATAAAATCCTATTCTTGAGAACGAGTTAATTCCTATGACTTAGAAATTGATCATAATTTTAAGGAAATAAACATTGTAATAGGTGATCAGTTTCAATGTTTTCTCCAAGCTCCAGTTGACATCATAAAGGATGGGCTCTAGCATGAGTCAAAAACGTTACATAAAACAACTTTACTGGAGTCTAAGCATGTCCCCAACAATGCTTAACTCTTAGAATGAATGTGTACTGTATTTTATTACATTCTCTTTCTGGCTTCTGTCTGTCAGCAATACAGACATTTTATGCTAAGTGAAACTGTCTACCTGAGTCAAGAGGAGCATATATTTTATTCTAAATCTGCTTCTCCTGTTGTATATTTTCCTAAAACACTTTCACCACCAAAATAGACTTAACTTTCTAAATAACCCACTCTTGACTCTAAATTCATTGGCAAATGTGAACAGAGTGATAGACAATAACAAGGTCAGGTATCACTTATTCTGTCATAAGAAAAACATAATTGTAAGGTTGGTTAGTACTTTATTTATAATTTGTATAAGTCCCAAATAAAGATCATTCTTCTTCTAGTTTTCATTCATGCATTAATTAAGATGAAACATACAAGGGTCATTTTGAAGAGTATTACACTGCTGGTTTACTTAATATTTGGTAATAGATAGAAAATTGGCCATTTTATACCACTCAGTTTTGTGTAAGTATCTGTTTACCTATTTGCATATGCCATTCAAATACGGGTATCAGACAAGTATGAACTTCCATCTTGTATTCAGTTAATTAGGCACAACTTCATGAAAAATTAATAAATGCAATTTTCAGAATATATAATAGCATAGGTGATAAATAAGGAAGTGGATATATTGCTTTGATCTTAGCTAAAGAGAAAAAAATAGTACACAAAACAGGAGTCTCAGATGGCTTCCCCAAATCCAAATGTAAAATTTAGAACACCTGCATTAATTGACAAACTTCAGGCAATTTTGTAAAATAAAGCAGTTGGGTTTCTGATCGTACATTTGAATTTATAACATCTGATAAGCACTTGAATAGGAAAGCTCCTGTAAAGATTATACAGTCTAGGAAACCTTATAGGGAAGTTATATTCTATCCCAGTTGGTCAATATGATCACAATCAACTGGGAACACCGCCCCCCCCTCCCACACACACACCAGCAGCAACTATACAGAACAAGGTTGACATTCTCTTATAAAAGCAGAAAACATTTTTTCTTAAAAAAAAAACATATCCAGGTCCCATGTCTCAAGTCGTGACCAGTTAATTTCTATATAGAAGTAGCTGCATTGAAAAAAATATCCAATGGAATGATTCTGGATCCCCCTTACCCCTAAGTAAAGAATGGACAACAATCCTAAATTCCAGGCAATTAAGCTGTGTTTTTCTTCAAAATAGCCCAACTATCACAATGTATAAAAATAAGAGACAAATGGAATAGTTGTTTTCTAATGACTCTTTCTACTGGAAGAGATTTTCTGAGTAAGAGTGGATCCAGTAGCATATTAACGCTCTTGGTAAATTTGTATCCACAAAATGGGAAAATGTAATATATATATATATATATATAGTATATATGTATAGTATATATATTTATAGTAAGTATGAGTGACTGAAGGAAGAGTGTGTAGATTACTTGTCCATCTTATCAATCACTGAGGTTCACATAGAAAACAAGAAATGCTAAAACATTTGTTTTCTAAGAATTATACTTTTATCTGTAACGTCTACATTCCTTCCCATAAAAAACAACAACAAATTCAACTCTTTCTATAGACTGCATGTTTCCTTAACAATTGAAGAGAATTACTTACTATCTTTGGAAAGTTGTTGTCAAATCAAGCTTACATCTGTAAATATTTTTCCATACCATAAAGGCATGGGCAACATCTTAGAACTGCCCAAGCACGTAAACGTTGTTCTCAAGCGATTTCTCCTTAATGCCATCTGAACAGTCATACAATCCCACTCAGTAGTGGGATGGCCCTCTCACTGCCATCAAGTCAATTCTGACTCAGGGACATGCTGCAGGGAAGGCTAGAACTCTCCCTGCAGTTTCTATGATGAACTCTTTACAAGAACAGAAAACCTCATCTTTCTCCCATGAGGTAGCTGGTTGTTTCGAACTGCGGACTTGGCTGTTCGCAGCCCAATATGTAACCATTGTGCCACCGGGTCACCTCAGTAATAGAAGAGGTATGCCCAATGACTGCTGATTCCTTACAGAGGGCTTTTTCTTGAAAGCTCATCTTCAGAATCCACTAAAAAGGAAAATTCCTATCACTGGAAATATCGTATAAATGAATGACAGCAACACAACAAACTGCCATCAAGTTGATTTTACTCATAGTGACCTTATATTAGGACAGAATAGAACTGCCAAGGGGGGGTTTCTGAGATTGTAAATCTTTATGGGTATAGAAAGCTTCCGCTTCTCCTGTGCATCAGCTGGTGTTTTTGAACGGTTGATCTTATGGTTAACAACCCATGAAAGGAAAGTTTAGAAATGTCTCCTATTTAAAATGAAATATAGAATTTGTACATTGTAATTTTTACTTAGTATTCAGACATTTCACCTAATTACAATATGAATTGTGTCCTTAGCGTTGAGCTATGGATTATGTTCCCCCAAAGATATGCTAACGTGCATATGTGAATGCAACCTTGCTTGGAAACAGGGACTTTCTTCTTGTGATTTACATTAAAGAAAGTCATACTGGAGTATGACTGAATACCAAAACCAAACCAGACACCATGCTATCAAATTCATTCCAACTCTTAGTGCCTCCAGTGAGGGTGCTATATAACAAGGGAGACCAGAAGAAGAAAAAGAGGCAAATGCAACAGGGGGATGGGCATCATGGCATTGAGATGGCAGAGGCAGACACACACAAAGGAACGAGGAACACTGGCATTCACCAGATGCTCCAAGGACAGATAGGACACTTCCTCTTTCCGAACCTTCAGAAGCAATCCACGCAAACCCCTGATTTGGAGTCCCAGCCCCCTGCATGCTGAGAAAATATATCTCAATTTATAAAGCCATCCAGTTTGTGCTATTTATAAATGAAATTTCTAGGAAACTATTACAGTCTCAAAGAATGAAGTCTTCAGTATGGATTACAACTCAATGTAAAGAAGATCCAAATCCTCACAACTGGACCAATAGGTAATATCAAGATCAATTGAGAAAAGCTTTATAGTATGAAGGATTATGTCTTCCTTGGATCCGCAACCTATGCTTATGGAAGCATCATTCAAGGAATCACAAGATATGTTGTATTTGGTAACTTTGCTGCACGAGACATTGGACAGTGTAAGATATGACAAAATAATAATAATTTATAAATTATCAAGGGTTCATGAGGGAGACGGGAGCATGGAGGAAGGGGAAAATTGAGGAGCAGATACCAATGGCTCAAGTAGAAAGCAAATGTTTTGAGAATGATGAGGGCAACAAATATACAAATGTGCTTGACACAATGGATGTATGTATGGATTGTGATAAGAGTTGTAAGAGCCCCCAATAAAAGGATTTTTTTTTAAAGAAGTATTGAAAAGCAAGGATCTTACTTTGGAATAAGGTGCACCTGACCCAAATCATGCATGTTAGGCTGGGTTAAGTAGAGAAACAAATGCATATATACTTTTAAGTGTAGAAGAAAGAGCTTTATATGAAGAGTAATTGTATATTAAGAAAACAGCCCAGGCCAGTTCAGATCAAGTCCATAAGTCCGATATAAGCCCATACGTCCAATACCAATCTAAAAATCCCTCTTCAGACTCACGTAAAACATGCAATGTCACCAAGTCCAGGAAGATCACAGGCCAGTTGATGGAAAGTCTTATGAATCCAGTGACAGTGGAAGCATCTCAGAGCTGGCAGGGGTCTCCATGAGGCTCCTCCAGCTCCAGGCCGCTATTGTAGCTCCATGTATCTTGTTAACAGGAAGACAAAGCAAATGGTGTGTCCTGTCTCCAGTGAGGAAAAAGAGTGTTCCCAGAATTCTCAGGATGAGGTCATGCACACACAATGGCCTCACTGGCTATGACCTGATTGACAAGCTTGACTCCACCCCTTTGCAAGGAGATTATGTAACTGCCACACAATGGTATTTTCAGTTGCGTCACATGCACGTGAAAGTTGGACATTGGATAAAGAAGACAAAAGAAGCATCAATACATTTGAATTGTGGTGCTGGAGAAGTATATTGAAAGTACCTCGGACTGCTAAAAAGACAAACCAGTCTGTCTTGGAAGAAGTATGGCCAGAGCGCTCCTTAAAAGCAAAGATGGCGAGGCTTCATCTCATGTACTTTGGACATGTTTTCAGGAGAGACCAGTCTCTGGAGAAGGACACTGTGGTGAAGTAGAGGGACATCGAAAGAGAGGAATACTCTCAAGGAGATGGATTGACACTGTGGCTGCAGAGATGGCCTGAAGCATCCTCACAGGACTATGCGATGTTTCATTCTGTTATACATAGGGTTTGGAACCCACTCAATGGCGCCTAACAACAATAGAACATGACAACCTCCAAATGTATGTCTTCAACAAAGATTTCTCAAAACTTCAGACATGAATATCCATCTGTCAAAGTATCAGCTCACACAGATCCCCTTCCAATGTTCCCTGATGCAGTCAATGGCCCAACTCTACAAGCAGTTGTGCAAGTTAAAAACAAACAAGCACAGGTTCTTGAAATATGTTTTGTTCTCTTTTTCATCCATACTCAACCCTGCTCAATTCCTTGCTTAAATTTTTCTAATATCTTTTTTCAGTTTTATCAATCTGTATTGCCACTACCCTAATTCTAGGCTGGGCTACTTACTGGATTATCTTCCTGGCCAATTTGATCACTTTCATTATTTCTCTTTTTAATTTAGTGTAGTGCACCTGGCTTTCTGAGTGACATTTTTTTGTTTACTTTAACTATAAATATTATGGTATCCTTCCCATAAGGAAAAGTCTCTTAGTACAATAGGAAGAAAGACTTCACATTTTACAGAGCCTATGAGGCCTAAACATGTCCCTTTATCTATCTACACACTTCCATTCTTACCGACCTCTCTGGCCTTGCCATTGCCCTTTCTTCTGCCCCTCTAGCTTCTATGCAGCCCCTGTGTGTCCTCCGACTGCAGGACTTCTGCTATCATTTCTATCTGTCTTTCTCACTTTTCTGAGCTTTGCAGTTATATTTTTCTCATATTTCAGATCTAAGTTCAAATCTCATTTATTCAGAGAAATTATTTTTGACATTCTAAATAAAATCAGGTCCCCATGATAAACTCCCTTATAGTAATCTAAATTTACTCTTCATCTGATCAGGAGATGTTACTAAATATTCACATAATTAGTTGATTGCTATCTTTCTTGGATACAGGAATGTAAGCTAGATAGGGTATGCTTTCTTACTTTACTCCCTGACCATGTATATGAAGAAAGCACAAAAATGAATATTTGTAGACTAAAGAAACAAATGGACGCTTTTGTATCACAGCCATAGATTTTACAAAGACTAGCAAGTTGATGAGCATAGAAACTTGCTATTCAGAGCAGTCTTCCAATAGTTCACATACAGAAAATCTATCTCTAGTGAATAAAAGAATATGACTTTTAAAATCATTTTTGCAGGACGAAGAGAACTACAGATCATACATAATGTGGCCTTGAGTTTAATAGATTTAGATAGTTAGATTTTATTTAAAATACACGGAAAGTGAATCATCCAAAGTATGAAAACCTGTGTTTCTAAAATAAAAATCACCAAATAAATACTTAGATAATACCCTCTTAAAATGTATGTTCGTGGATGGAGTGGCCAATGGTGGGCTGTACAAAAACCAGTAATCACATTTCTGACACAATGACCTTAAAGGACTGGAATAAACTTACAACTTTCTAAGCTATTTCATTTCTTGTGCTTTTACAAGGTAAGACAGAACTACTGTAGATTGTGAGCAGAGGAGGGGCATGATCCACTCTATAAAGAATCGCTTTGGCTGCTTTTTTTGAGTATAGATGTTGGTAGAGAAGGAGAGAAGCAAGGACATGGGTTCAGGTGCCACTGCCAAGATCTAGGGAAGACACAGATGATAGAGGATCAAACAAGGTCACAGCCCTGGTGCACAAGCCGTTGGATTCCAGATATGTTCTGTACTCAGAGCTGGAAGTGTTCTCTAATTATGAGTATGAGGGAGCGACTGAAAGAATGACCCCAGTTCTTTTGCCCTGGGAAGGTGGAAGAAGGGAGTTGGTACAGTGTGATGTGACTTAGGCAAGGCTACTCAAAAGTGAACGCAAGCTGTGGAGGGAGGGCAGATTCAGCAGCTCCAGCTTAGGCATATGCGGGAATATTAGTGCTCAGATGGGAAAGACCAGCATTAAGGAAATTTGTGATTTAGAAAGACCTTTAAAATTCAGGCATTTGGCTTTTGTTTTAGGTCTCTGCAGCATTCTTTTTCTCCATACATCCCAGAGTAGTAAAAAACAAGGACAAAATACAATCATATAAACAAAACAAAGCATTTGAATCTTCTTTAAAAAGATACAAGCACATACAAGCACTAAATTGCTACCATAATGTTTACTCACATTAATGCATTTTCCCCGACTCCATAAGACTTGAAATGTGTACAAATGCACCAGTTAGGTCACTGCTTCAGGTACTCAGCAAAATTCTTTAATTAGAAAAAGTAAATAAAAAAATTTATCTTCCAATTATGTTTACAAAATAATAATGATGCAGTATATCGTTATTTTATACACTGCACTAATTATATAATTGGTTCTAAAAATGTAGTATCCATTAACCTTAACCTTTAGTTAAATTGATACTTTTTATATCTTTGAATCTATTAGAGACATGTTCAAGAGCTTGCTGTAAGTGAATATTTATAATTGAGTAGTTAAGATTTCATAAATGTTCATGTTTCATTTTTAGTTTTAGAAATTTTACCTTGAAACAATAGATAATTTTCAAAAAGCAAATATATTCAAACTTCTTCCATACCCTCAGAAACAATAATTGGACTAAAGGCCATGGCAATACAATGCCCACACTCACTCATTCACTCACTGCGACCGTGTGGATTCTGATTCGTGGCAAAGCTTTAGGGCAGAGGAGCTCGCCTCGGTGGGCTTATGAGACTGTACATCGTTCAGGGAGCAGAAAGCCTCATCTTTCTTCTGCGGAACAACCGACTGCTGGTTTTTAACAGGTGACCTGTGTTAACATCCCCAAATGTACCCACTGTTACCTTCAGGGCACCTTGAAGTAATACATGGGCTATGAAATATTTCAGTATTTAAACTAAATTGATCCAGTCAATAATTGTAACTCATTCCTGTATAATATGATATGGACTATTCTATATTATATATTCAATATACTAAAATGCTATAGACAGTTCACTGAGATAGACTATTATTTAAATTATTTACTTACATCAATAAAAATAAAAGTCCCCATTAACAGTTGTTGGGAGGTATAGTTGGGGAGGTGTGTGTATGCGGGAGGGGGGCTGATATGAAGTTCAAGAAGGAAGAAAGGGTATTGAAACTGAAGGTGGTAGTAATTGTACAATACTATATGATGTGTTTGAACTGTGGAATGATATGGTGTCTGGATTAGCTCCTAATAAAATAGTTTGAAAAAAAAGAGAGAACGAAATGTAATTGTGAGATGTGCCTTTTAAATCCAGCTTAATCCAATGACACTGGGCAAGCATGACGCCCACTGCACCACACAAGGAAATCTACAAATAGTGATGCAAAAACGGTCTGGAGAACATTAAGTGGTTTGTGGAGCATACTATATGGTGACTTGTACTCTCTTGGTTTTCCTACACATTGAACAAAACACAACAGGATGGAAAGCCTAGCAAAAAATGAAGAGATACGTGGGGGGGTGGTGGTGGTGTTTAGTTGTTTTTTTTTTAGAATCAAGTCAAGATGAAGGATCCAGGATGGGGATTTATTCTTAATGTGGCCATGCTCAGTAAGTGTTGGGCTATACCTGCAAGGTGACCAGTTCAAACTGTAAACCTTCACAGCCTCAGAAACCCTTTACAGGGTCCCTGGGAGTCAGAATTGACTCAGTGACAAGGCCACCAAAGCCAGAGAAACAGGAAACCTAGATTAGCCGATTTTACTGCTTGTCAGAATCTAGACTGTGGGGTAGGATATGTGCCCAGGAAGTATGCGATGATGCACTCCCCACTTCTAGAGACAAAACCGACTCTGGGAAGACCAGTCTATGGAGGCAGGGTCCATTACAAGGGTGAATGGGAGCAGAAGAGAGAGATCTACTGTGACAGAACCTCAGGGATTTTTAGAGAATTTTTTCATGATTCAGCATAAGATAGATCAGCATGTGCGCGCGCGCGCACACACACACACGTGAGGAAACGACCTGAGGCTAGGAAAAGAAACACTTAAAAGGATGAAAGGGAAGAGTGTCCAACACTCATAAAGGACTGGGCGTAGTACCTTTCCTCAGTTCGTCTAGAGAAACAGATCCACAAGCATGGGATGAGCATACTGGAATGCCATCCCTCAGTAAGGGAGAATCATCAGCCCACGAACTTAGAACTGCTTTGGGAGTGTCTACCATGGCATAAAAGCAGGCCGCAAAAGGCTGAAACTGTCTCCAAATAGCTTAATCACAGCTCTACAAACATACAAAAAGAAGGTCAAGAATAATACAATACTAAAGTAACCAGCACCAAGTAAAATTTATAAGCTGGCATCAAACCAAGACTTACCACATATGTAAGGAAGCAAGAAAGAACGATCCACAATGAATATTATCAATCAATAAATGTAGACAAAGCAATATATGAAAACACAGTTTCCATAACTTGATGTCATATATTTAAAAAAGAATGCAGCATAAACAATTTTGAAAGACCCAAATTTAACTCCTAGGAATGAAAGCTACAATATCTGGCATAAAAAATATATATACGGGATGATAACATCAGATTAAACATTGTAGAATAAAAGGTGAGAAACAAACCTAAAATGAAAACAAATAGAAAAGTTAAAAGTAAAGAAAAACAAACTTAGTGAGCTGTGAGATAGCTTTAAGACCTCAAGTATACAGGCAATTGGAGTCCCGAAGGAGACAGATTAAAAAATAGAAGGTACTGTGGAAGAACATTGTTCAAATCTGATGAAAATGATAAACCAAATGATGCAGCAGGTCAATACCAAAAATGTTAGGAAAATTATACCAGATATTTCAATTAAATTGATAAACTAGTGATAAAAAGAAAAGTTTAAAAGGATTTGCACATTAAACATATATTGAAAAAGTAATATTGACAATAGTGAATTTCTTATCAGAAACAGTGCAAGTGAGATAAAGTAAGGAAGATATTGTAAAAAATAAAACTTTTAAACTGGAGTTTTGTATAGAATGAAATTACAATTTAAAAATTATGGTGAAATAAAATTATTTCAGACACACAAAGATAAGGGTGTTTAATAGCAGATCTCTACTATAAAAATATAAACAGTCTTTTGGCTAAAAAAATCTGATACTAAAGGAAATATGTATCTACATAAGAAATTAAGATAATTGGAAAAGATAATTATATAAGTTATTTATTATCCAACAACATTCTTTCCCAGTATAATAGAATATTTACCAAAATAAACCTTATTTTGATCCTTAATCAAGTTCCATTAAGTGTAAAAAGATATTCTGAAAGCATATAACAAACTTCCAAAAAACTTATGGGTCAAAGCAACAAAAAATATGAAAATTAAGAAGCATTGTAAACAGAATGGGAGTAAATACTCAATATCAGAATTATAGGGGATGACACAAAGTAGTTTTTATGAAGATATTGATAGTATCAAGGGCCTATATATTTTTTAAAAAGCAAGAAATAACCCTTCAAATCAATATCTTAGCTTCCTATATAAGAACCTGGGGTAATATCATTGTAAACGAGGGTGAGTGTAGAGTGGAGACTCAAAGCCCTTCGGTAGGCAACTGGACACCCCCTTATTAAAGGGTTGTGGGGAGGAGCTGAGCCAGTCAGGGTGCAGGGTAGCAATGATGAAACATAATTTTCCTCTATGTTAAATGCTTCCTCCCCCCAACTATCATGATCCCAATTCTACCTTGAAAATCCGGCTAGACCAGAGGATGTACACTGGTACAGATAGGAACTGGAAACACAGGGAATCCAGGACAAATGACCCCTTCAGGACCAGTGGTGAGAGTGACGATACCTGGAGGGTGGAGGGAATGTGAGTTGGAAAGGAGGAACCAATTACAAGAATCTACGTATAGCCTCCTCCCTGGGGTATGGACAGCAGAAAAAAGGGTAGGGGGAGATGTTGGACAGTGTAACATATGACAAAATAATAATAATAATTTATTAATTATGAAGGGTTCATGAGGGAGGGGGAGGGGTTAGGGAGGGGGGAAATGAGGAGCCGATATTAAGGGCTCAAGCAGAAGGCAAATGTTTTGAGAATGATGATAGCAACAAATGTACATATGTGCTTGACACAATGGATGTATGTATGGATTGTGATAAGAATTGTACAAACCCCCAATAAAATGATTCAAAAAATAACCTGGGGTAGAGAGGGGTGGACAAACTAAATCACACCCAAGGGAGAGAGTGGGGGGAAAGTTAAATTGAAATCATGACATGAATGTAATAATAAAGTACAATATTAATGAATCTAAACAGATGGTACTAAGAAGATATAAAAAATTCTGATAAGCTTTCAGCAAAGGAGATGAGGAAAAAGAAAAGGAAGACACAATTATCAATTTCAAGAATGAAAAAGGGGTCATCAGCATAAATTCAAGCAATAAATGAAACATAATAAAATATCAAGTGAAACCTATGCTTATAACTTAGGCAACAAAGAAATGGACAAATATCTTGAAAATTTCAAATTACCTCAGCTTAGTATGAAGAAGTTTATAATGTATACAGTCATACTGATTCAAGGAACTGGATTTAAAAAAAATATTCTCATAAATTTAAAATGAAGATAATTTCACTAGTGAATTCAACCAAATTCTTAAATGATAATTTTACCTTCCTAAATGTGTGATATTAAATGTCTGTTTGTTGAAGCTAACCACTATTTATGTTACCCAGCACTAAATAGCTCATCTGCTTACTAAACAGGAAATGGAAGAAAAAATATTCATTTTAATAACCAGTATCGTTTAAAATATAATAATATCATACTAAATGGAGAAGATGGCTTGAATAAGGACGCCTGGCCTCATCATTCCTCTTACGACTGAAGTAGGGGTTCGAATCAGTGAAATCAGGAGAGTGACAAAAACAGCACACAGATTTTAAAAGAAACAGAACGATTTTTATCCCCAGTCAGCCACATAGAAATCTCAATGGAATGTCCAAAATCACACAAATAAGTGAGTTTAGCAAGGTGCCAGTGTATAAAATTTTTTAAAAATAAATAAATTTCTATCTTTAGCAGTAGTGATATAAAATTGACATTTACAAAGTACTATTTATAGGAGCATTCAAAATTATAAATTATATAGGTACACAATTGAAAATAGGCATCGGAAAATATAAAACCCTATGGAGGAAAATTAAAAACTTAAATACTGGGGAACTGTATTGTGTTGGGAGACTCAATATTTTAAGATGTCAATTTTCTCCAAATTTATCTATAATTTAATGAAATACCAATTAAGCTGCCTGTTTTTACCGTGGTTGTTCTCTTGTTTCTATGCTTTTCTGGAGGGAACTTAGAAATAGGCAAACACATTCTAAAGTTTTCATGGGAATGCAAAGGAACTAAATATTTAAGAAATCTGAGGCAATTTAGTGAAGATAGACTTTTCAACAAATGATTCTAGAAATATTTGATATCTATATGAAGAAGAAATGCTAGGTAAAATTTCACACCACATACAAAAATTAATAAAACTAGATCATGCTTTAATGTAAAATCTGTATAAAATAAGAAAGCAGAAACATGATCCAGAAAAGAAAACATTGATAAATTGGACTTCATCAAAATTAAAATTTATGTTGCTCAAAAGGCAGTGACAAAGGGCAAAATGATAAGACACAGACTGTGATAAAATATTTTCAAAGGATAAATCTAATAAATGACTTATATCCATAATATGCATATTAAAAACTCAAAATTTAATAATAGAGTAACAACATAATTTTAAAGAGTAAAATCTTTGAAAAAGATGGTACATCAAGAAGATATATAGATGGCAAGTAAGCATATGAATATTTGCTCAATATTTTTTATTGCTTGAGAAATGAGAGGTGAAATCAGAATGAAATACCACGATCTATGGATAAATTTAACCATACAAAGTGTTGGTAAGTATGTACAGGAATTGGAGTTGTTTTGTGTACTGATGATGGAAATGTTTAACTGTACAACCACTGTGAAAGCAGTGTATGTTTGGTTTAGTTATTATTGTTAAGAATATACATTAACAATAATTACATTCTTTGAGTGGTGCAACCATTCTCTTCCCTCTTTTGAATTGTCCTCCCTCATTCACATAAACCCATTGTCCCCAAGGTTCCTATCATCTCTCCAATTCTGTTGCCACTTTGAACCATATACATAGATTTTGAAAGATCATAATGCTCCAGGCAAACGTTTTTATTAAGTACGTTAAAATATTACTTGGTTTTAAAAAGACTCCAGGTGATATTGTTGGTTTAACGTTTGAAGATGATTTCAAATCATAGTTTCAGAGATCCATCCAATCTCTCTGGTTCCATAAAGCCTAGAGTCCATGGAAATATGAAATTATATTCTGCATCTTAGCCCTGTGGTCAGGGTTAGTAGCCTGCTCAGAAATAGTAGCCCAAGAACAACACAGACTTCTGGCCTCATGATAAAGGAGATGCCAAACATGCACTTATTACGTGATTCAGCCATTCCAAGTATAGGAACGTACACAAAATAAATGAATGAATGAGGTCAAACAATGACTGGCAGACGGTGTTCCTAGCATCTTTATTTGTAATAGCCTAAGGTGGAAACAGTCCACATGTTCTTTAATAAGTGAATGAAAACACAACCCATTGTTTAGACATAAAATAGACCACTACCCACAAATAAAATGAATGCCCTATTTATGGACAGCCTCAGAAAGTCCCAAGAACAGATCTACCCTCACCTAAATGGCAGCTGAGTCTGCATCTACTCTGTGGCAGTGAGTTTATTGTTTTTATTTATGTATACAATATAAATGAATTTCAAAAATAAAATCCATGCTGAGTAAAATAACTTAAAGGGGGCCAGGGAGTGCATATAGTATGATTCCTTATATTTCCATTTACATGAAATTTGAGGGTATCCGATCTAGCATATAGTAACTGAAATATATGTGTGGTTGTCTGGGGCTCTGGTAGGTGGAGAAAAGCAAGAGTGAGGGATCACCCACCAAAAAAATCTTTTTGATGGGAACATTTTGTGGACTATGGATATGGTCATTATCTGGATTGTAGTCACTGTATCATTGATGTATGTATATGTAAACTTAACCAGACACTATACTTTCTACATACTTCTATCTGCTGATTAGTATATTTGAATTCATACATTATAACTCAACTTAAAGAAAAGGAAGCTTCTCAGCTGGACCAATAGACTCACTGCAATCGAGTCGATGTAGACTCACAGCAACCCTATAGGACAGGGTAGAACTGCCTCTCTCTGTTTCTGAATCTGTAACTGTTTACAGGAATAGAAAGCCCTGTAGCTCTCCCTTGGAGTGGCTGGTTGGTCTCCAACAGCTGACCTTTATATCACAGCCCAATGCATAACCACTTGGCCACCAGGTTCTAATAGACAGTATCATGACTTGAAGAAAAGACTGAAGTTTTAAAAATTTAATTTTACTTGGACCCATAAGTAATGCTCGTGGAAACCGCACAAGGAAATCAAATAAAATATGGCAGTGCACAAATACACTGCACAGACCTGTTTGAATGTGTGAATTAAGTGATGTTTGCCTTTAGATCATCTGTTTTGTGTTCAACAACTTGAAAGCTTAGCACAAGACCTTTTAAAGTGTTGAAGATCAAAATTTCACTTTAAGAACTATACTGACTCAAACCACTCACATCAAATCGATTCCAACCTATAGCAACTGATACAGGGTTTCCAGAATGCACATGTTTACAGGATTATACAGCCTATGTTTCTCCTGAGGATCTCTGGCACGTTTGAACCCCTGACCTCACACTTAGCAATACAATGCTTACCCTACAGAGCCACCAGGGTTCCTTGAACCTAACCCAAGTCATGATATTTTTAATCAAAAGCCTCATATGCATGTGCAAGTCTGATAACTAATAAGGAAAGGTAAATAATAATTTGTGTGTTTGCATTATGATGCTGGCAAATAGTATTGAAAGTACTATATAGGCTGTCAGAAGAAAAACTAATCTCTTGGAAGAAGTGTAAACAGAGTTCTCCTTAAAAGCCTGGCTGGGGAGACTTCAACTCACATAGTTTGGAAATCTTATTGGAAAGACCTGTCCCTGGAAAAGGACACACTGGTGCGTGGCAACAGTGGGCTCAAATGATGACCCTCACTTTGGGTGTGGTGCAGGAGCTTGCATTCTGTTGAGCATGGAGTTGCTATGGGTTGAAACGGATCCGAGGGCACCTAATGACAATAGCATGTGTCACCTTTACTTTGCAAGGCTTGATAAGAAGTTTAGGAGACACTCCGTTTATGTTAATGGGGAAGCTATTCTAAAAAGGAGAGGGAGAACAGATGCATAATCATACATAAAAAGCAATAAATAAAATAAAATGATAAGGTGGCATTTTTAATAGTCTACTGCATTAGGCCATATGTGTTAGCATTTAGAACTTGTTTATAAGTGTAGTGGACATTTATAATAATCACATTAATTATATGAAGTTTAATTACATTAATAATTACACTAATTATATGAAGTACATTTCTTCTACTTCTCTGATAGCTACAAAATGAAAATTATTGCTTATAAATTGTGATGACAAAGGGCTGAAATAAATTAATTACTTAAATTTAATTATTTTTCTCATACCAGTTACTTTGCAGATATGTTATGCTTCTTTTATAAGTTAAAGAATATGCAAAAACATCTAGAACTCATAATATAATCTATATTTAGTAGACTTTGGGGGGAAAGTAGAATGCATTAGCACTTCTCTAAAATTAGATAACAATATTTGAATACGTTACAAATTATTTAAAAAAGCTTAAATCATTATACCACTATTAATCTACATGAAGTAAGTCTGCACAGAATCCATTCATTTATTCAACAAAATATGTTGATTGCCTGCTCAGTGGGTTGCCTCTGTATAGATATGACTTATGTAAAATCATTTGATAGAAAAGTCTAGCAAGTGTTGTGTGGAACTAGATAGCTTGTTCAGGAATTTAGACAATTCCGGTTTCATTCACAGGAGCCCTGGTTGTGTACTGTTTACACATTGGGCTGCTAAGCTCTAGGTCACCGGGTTGAAACCATTAACTGCTGGTAACTTCTGTACAGAGTTAGTCTAGAAACTCTCTGGGGCAGTTCTACCCTGACCTATCAGGTCCCTCTGAGTGGGCATCAGCGCAATGACAGGCGGTATCTTGGCTTTTTGAGTTGGTTTCATTCACAGATTTTTTTTAATTAAATGATTATTATAATTAATTTTAAACCTTAAGTACATGAGAGTAACCTAGAGAATATCTGAATCAGGATGTCAAGGTTCAGTTTTGAGAATTTGCTTTCCTAAGAAATTCCTGAATATGGTATTAGGATGGAAGGAAGACTTTTTAACATATTATAGGCTTATTAACATATTATAGATGACAGAATGTTGCTTGCTGAAAAGAGAGGAGTGTTTGAAGCCCATGCTGATGAAAAATCAACTACAGCATTCAGTATGGATTGCAAATCAATGTAAAGAAAGCCAAAATCCTCATAACTGTACCAAAAGCCAACACCACAGAAAATGGAGAAAAGATGGAAGTTGGCAAGGTTTTCATTTTGCTTGGGTGAACAATCAATGCTAATGGAAGCAGTGGACAAGAAACCATACAATGTACTTCACTGGGAAAATCTGCCACACAAAACCTCTTTAGAGTGTTGGAAAACAAAGTCCCTTTGAAGACTAAGTTGTACCTGACCCAAGATATGGGATTTCCAGTAGATTCACAATCATGTGAAAATTGGACAAGGCATCAGGAAGAATGGATACGAATTAAGACATTTCAATTACGGTGCTGATAAAGAGTACTGCAAGTACCAAGGACTGTCAGAAGAACAAACACATTATCTTTGATGTAGTACAGCCAGAATGTTCCTAAGAAGAGGGGATTGTGAGATTTCTTCTTGGGTATTGTGATAGATTTTTTTGTGACAACATGGCACCCATAAGAACATATGGGTAGAGCTTCGCCTGTCAATCGGGTCACCAGAGCTGGTTGACCATTTTTGGTGCTGCTGCTGTGATAAATGGCTGAAGGCAGCTCTCTCTCTGTGTCTCTGTCTCTGTCTCTGTCCTTCAACTTCCTGCTGGTGAGTCACTCAGAAACCTGCTGGAGACCTGTGGGAGCCCGGAAAATGTGTCCACCACCATTGGATACACAAGACTTTGCACCCACTGGCCTGTAATCTTCCTACATTTTGCATCAATTACTGTGGCTGTGTGAGTCTGAAGAGGGATTTATGGGCTATTATCAGATTTATAGACTAGTATTGGATTTACGGGCTTGATTTGAACTGGGCTGGGATGCTTTCTTGATATCCAATTACTCCTTGGTATAAAGCGCTTTCCTGCACATATGTGAGTGTCAATGCCTTCGTTTCTCTAGTCCATCCAGTCTAATACAGCTATTTTAACCTCTTATCAGGAGAGCATAATCCCTGGAAAAGGACATCATGCTTGCGGAAGTAGTTAGTGAAAGAGGAGATTACTCAGTAGATGGATGGAAACAAGGGCTGCAACCACGGACTCAAACATCAGCACGGATATGAGGGTGGCACAGGGCCCGACGATGCTTCCTTGGGTAGGTTTCAGGGTGGTTATGACGCAGAGCAACTAGATTGCTCCTAACAAGAAGAAATTCCTAACTGAGACTGATGCTCCTGGCAAGTGGTTCATATTTTGAAACACACTGATATAATAGAATTCGCTTTAACAGCCATGTGAATAATTAACGTTATATATTAAGCCTGGAAAGACTAAAGTAATACCTTGACAGAAAAAAGAATTACTGAGGAAGCACCTGTTATTCACTTTAAATCTCACCTCATCTCACTTCATAATGTTTCTCAATTACAAATGTGGAAGTCTGCAGTTTAACTTAGCAAGTACTTTGAAATTTGACATTTGTGATTCTTAATGTTTTCCACCAGATTGGAAGGAAATTTTTAGAATCTCCAAATATGGAAGTAGGTCAAAATAAGTAAGTAAAGCCATTTTAATGGGACAAGTGATTATTGCACGCTTCGGCCTCTTTGACACTAGAGCCACCTATATCACTACCAATAGAATATTAAAACATCACAGCAGAACAAAGAAACTAGGAGAGACCCTTTGGCACAAGCTTTAGGCCAGATTAAGTAAACAGGACATCCCCTTTGGGATTTGTACACTAGCACATCTGTTCTCTGAGTTCAAGAAAAGGGAGGATAAACTAGGAGACCGGGCATTAATAGAAAGTGGTCATAAACTCAATCTCACATCTTATAAGATGATCCTTTTTAAAAATGAAAGCAGTTATGTAATGAAAAAGTGGTGGCAAAACCTAATGAAGATGTTAAATTATTGGGTAAACTCCCTGTGTATTTTTATCTCACTAATGTAAAATACTTTGTAGGTGCCAAAAAGATTAGTTTCTGCTAAATAATCCAATGGATTTTTTTGCCTTCAGAAAAACGGCGCAATAGAAACATTGAGCAACTAACTGTTGAATCAAAATTTATCTTTAGTCAGAGATCTTCCTGGGAGTTCTCATATAAATGGAAATATTTCACAGGTACTCAAACATGGGCCAAATTGTGACGGCTGTATCCAGATCCATGCCTTCATTCACTCGTTCATCCATCTGCCCAACATCTATCAATTTCAGTAGGTAAACTACCATACACACACACACATATAACTTTATATATAAAACTTTCACATACACCCCCAATATATGATATAGAAACCACCATGAGATTGTGTTGGAAGCCAATGAGGCTCTCTGATGGTTCAATTGCCTCAAATATCTCATCCAGTCATTTATTTTGGTCATTGGTATGTGGTCAATCATGTTCACTAGTGAAAGCTATGATTACCATGGGCCTAACATGTGTATCACAGAGTAAAAAGCCTAGAAGAATCTTCTCATTAGGAATGCATGCTCTCTAGGCACACATTCTGTCACCATTATTCAGGCTTCTGTTCAAAAGACGTTGAGGGACTATATGGATTTCTCTTGAAACTCGGGACTTCCTGGGTTGTGCACACAGTGAACCCGCTCAGTTGCTGGTGCTTGGAGGTCAGAGTGCTCCCAGTGGGCACTCTGTTCCTCCAGAGTCAGCCCTGGAAGCCACACGGAGCGCAGTTCTACTCTGAGACGTGCGTGGACGTGCACTGTAACTGACTAGAGGGCAACTGGTTTTCATTTTATAGAAACCCAGAGCAGACAAGACTTGAAGGAAGCTCAAACAAATTTACTGTCAGGTTTAAATTGCCATGACAGGTTTTTTTCTTTATTCTTTATTTTAAGTAGATAAAAAGATAATGATAAATCCCTAGGGAAAAAAAAGTATAAAGTGGTAATTTGATAAATGGTTTTTGGCTTACTATTTAATAGAGAAAAATAAATTGTTAATATTTATTTCTCCTTGTTTTAAAATCTTGCAGAGATGTATCATATTATTACCCTTTCACATTTCTCTGGATGTTATTTTAAAACAACTGCCTGGTTCTTGGACTCATTACAAGCGTAAAATTTTGGACATCTGACTCTCTCTAGAGACTTTTTCAAATGTGTGAAATACCTTACCTGTTCGCTACTTATCAGTTGAGAAGAGCTACCAGACAAGTTAGCATTAAGGATCAGAGATTTGACAAAATATACACACTAACAGGGAATTTACAAATCCCAAACCCTAACATTATCACAATACACAAAGTTGATAATGACTCTTAAGAGCTGACAAGACAGCAAGATTCTTGCTCTATGGAATTAATCAGGGCCTGTAAAATGCTTCAGTGATCAAATCCAGTGTCACTTGTATGACACATTTCCTTGTCATAAGGAAAATTATGAATTGGCTAAAGAAACAATGTTTTAGTGACTTATTTCTGCAAGTGTTTTGTGATTCTTAAAATGATGGTGGAGGCATAGCCATATTATCTGCGCAATCTCAGGAAGGATAATGTGAATCAAGATCACCCCAAGGCTGATCCCATTCTGGACTTTGACCAAATTTACTTCATTATTCCCTTGCTCTGAGCCCCTATCAATGTATTAGCATCGTTAAAGTCTTAAGGAACATTAGGTTTGGCCACAGCACCCCAGCCCAGCAATGTCTTCTACTTAGTCCACTCTCTTACTTATTTCTTCTATAATTACAGCTAATTTTTATTGTTTTTTTTAATTAAATCATTTTATTAGGGGCAACTTTTATCAGAATCCACACATACATCCATTGTGTCAATGACATTTGTACATTTGTTTCGCTCATTATTCTCAAAACATATGCTTTCTACTCGAGCCCCTGCTATCCACTCCTCATTTCCGGCCCCTCTCCCCATTCCCCGCTCCCCCATGAACCCTTGATAATTTATAAATTATTATTATTTTGTTATGTCTTACAGTGTCCGATGTCTCCGCCGTCTATCCCCCAGGAAGGAGGCCGTATGTAGATCCCTGTAATCTGTTCCCCCTCTCTCCCCCACCTTCCCTCCACCCTCCCAGTATCGTCATTCTCCCCACTGGTCCTGAGGGGTTCATCTGTTCTGGGTTCCCTGTGTTTCCAATTCCTATCTGTACCTGTGTACATCCTCTGGTCTAGCCGGATTTGTTTTTAGCATTCATAATTATAATCTTAGCAATCAATAATAACTACAATATATTCATAGCAGCATTCCCCCCCATCTTCTCTTACCAATCATGCAAAAAGGAATCTACTCAGTACAGAATCCTCCCTTGTCCCTCTCATTTTAAATGAAAGCACACCAGGAATGCAGGAAGGCAGCCAGCCACATCATGCCTTTATCTTCCCCATTTTAAGCACCCAATGTTTAAATTGCCCATCCCTATCAAACCAGTATTCTGAAGTGTGTTCCTTGGTATAAATAATTTTCGGTTCCATCTGTAACTCTGAGAGCATCCATAAAGTCCAGCCTATTGAAACCCACCAAATTAAAGCAATCTACATCAACTCACTATGTCAAATGTCACTGTTTCTCTTCCTCATTCAATTAGATCAGCTCATCCCTAGCCACCATGGACTAGGTGAGTGGGTACCAGCCATAAACTTGGGGTCCATCCAAATTCCTGCATTTCAAAGTAATCAGCCCATTCTTTCTCTTGCTTGTCCCTAGGCCCCTGAGGCTAGGTCAATAGTCCCAAAGGAATATGCTCTTTTGTTCATTGTTCCAGCTCCCCACTTCCACTTATCTCATGGGCCCAGTTGGTCTCCTCAAGCAAGCATTTCAGGCTATTCACTGACTTCCATCAACTTGCAGTTCCTGAAGAGGTTTATTTATATATCTATATCTATATCTATATCTATATCTATATCTATATCTATATCTATATATATATATATAATAGAGCATATATATATATCCTGAATGCTCTATTCAACACACCCCTCAGATTCCACGGGGTTTTTAGTCCATATAAACAAACAAGCAGCTCTTTAGTCCATGGAGCCTTAGCTCATGCAAACTGGTTTTGTGAATAAAAGTTCAAAATAATTCTTTCTCAAATGTACATTTCCTAATTTCAACAACCCATTCACTATTTTCCCTTTGAATATATCCAATGAAGTACTGCCCCAAAGGCAGAGGTTTCTGCTTTTTTTTTTTTAACAATACACAATATTCATTTCAATCAGAAATCCAGGTCTGTTGTACAACATCACATAGGGAGGAAAATCCTTTAGTCAAACAGCACATTCCGATAGACACAAAACATTTTAGCACATTATAATTTCATCATGTTTACTACCTTCTACCTTATCCATTTGTAAGCACCGGATTTAGGAAACTAGTTGGATTGAACCATAGACCCTGATATTCTACAAGCATCTTGCTGAACCTTCTGGATTTTCATCAGCCATTCCAGATGTATCTTTTCTACACATGGTAGCAGCTTGGCATTTCTTACTTTCTCATTAGCCATTAAAGATCATAGAAACCAAAATAACCATTGAATAATCAAAAGTTTCCTATTCCTTACCCATTCATTCTTTCTCATTCCAGAGCCCTTGTTTCTATAAGCCATTGGAATCAACCCCACTTCTGACACCAATTGAAAAATGGGACGACTGCATCAGAACATGTCTAACTAATAATGACATGAGAAAATATCTAAACTCTGGAGGGATGATGATCCTTTAAGAGATAAAGCCCAGACCTATCTCCACCTCTCCAATCTTTTAACCAATTCTGGTACCGTCACCTCCCCCATAGTGATCTGTTCTTTTCTTTGGAGTTTGAAAATATATTGCAATGGCCATACAGAACTCAAAGATCATACTTAGAGTTCAGTGCTTTATTAAGGTGCAGAGTTAAATCCAGGTCATGATCAGAAATCATGTAAGAACTATGTCTCCCTTATTCCATACGGTCTAGATCTCTCAGCTTTTTTATTAGCCCTCTCAGGATAGTTTCACTTCTGTCCTCTGAAGTCAGATTTTACTTGGTCTCCTAAAGACATATTGTCCTTGGCCTGCTGAGGGAAACCTCATTTTGCCTACTTCAAGACAGGTCCCTCTTGACCCTCCATCTGTCACTGGCAGCACTACAGCTGGGTACTTTCCTTGGCCACTGCCAAACCCTGAATGGCACCTTCCAACCACAAGGCCAGAGGCAGCCCAGGAGCAGACAAACTGGATCAAGATCAAATTGTGTAAAATTTACCCAGGAAATGTTAGTCAATATGAACCAAAGTAACAAACCCTAAGGGAAAGGAAATTAGAGTGAAGGTAAGCCTTCAGAATTTAGAGGGGAAAATATCTCAAAATGTTGCTCCAAAGAATCAATGCAAACGGTCACATAAAAGAAATAATGCATTGCAGATGTTTAGCACATTATTATACCTTCTGACCATGTTTATTTGAAAAAATTGGATCTTAACAATACTAATAGTAAGGTTAAGAATATTATATTAACTAGAATAAAACACATAAATTTGTTGTAAAACCCAAGTCTCTGTACAAATATTAGTCATCATTTACTTGTATTATATCCTAAATGATGACAGTATAAGTCATAGTATTATCAATAATGACAATGATAACTAACAATATCTGTACAAGACAGTGCCAAACACCATATCTATAACTCAGTAGCTGTCCTACTATACTCACTATGGATCATAAATCAGAAGCATTGAATTTGTAAGTATGAGGGTACATCAAAAACTACTGTATGCATCTTAGAAACGTCACTAAACAAAAACTTCCAAATGGAAAACTATTGTTTCTCTCTATCTCTGATGTTGAGATGTAAACAAATTGGGAGTACAGTATTTCTATCCTTTCCCTGAAAAATTCTACCCTCTTTGATATACACTCTATCAAAAAAGCTGTTTGGACATTCTTAAAGGATTACACTGTGTTTCTTTTAAATGTTCTTTGTGTTTGAAAAACAAAACTGAGTCTGAAAGAGTAAGATGAAGGCGATAGATAAGTGGGGTGAGGTTGACCTGTCAAGTTTTCCCAGGATAGCCCTTGCTACCCTGGGAAAATGGGCATGAATGTTGTTGTGCAAGAAAGCATTACTCAACACAACTGTCTTGTCCTATTTCTTACAAATGCTGTTTACAATTTTCTTAAAACTTCATCATAACCCCATTTGATTGTCTCTCGTCCTTGAGAAACTCTATCAAAGATTTCATCTTTGAAGCCCCTCAAAACAGTCACCAAGACTTTCCCAAGGTAATGTGACTGAAATTCAAGTGGTTCAGAATATATTCTAGGAAGCCACAGCTTTTAATTGACCTCTGATCTGAAGGCACCCTAACAAGGCTAAGACAAGTGTATTACAGAAAGAACTTGGCTATAGCCACTGTGGTAGTTACATAATCTGGTGTCAATTTGAGAAGTAAGAGTGAAGGAGTGGAGTCTAGTCTGTCAATCTGGAGATAGCCAATTAGACTTCTGTGTGGACATGGCCTTTTCCTGAGAATTCTGGGAACTGCTGTAATTTTTCTCCTTGGAAACAGGAGACACTTCTCTATCTCTTCTCACTCCCTGAGATGCTGCTCGACTGACAAGACACATGGCTCAACAACCTGGAAGCTGGAGAAGCCACAAGGACCTAACCTGATGCAACCAGACCCTTGGGGACTTGGATAGCCATGAGGAGACCCCTGCTAGCGTTGAGATGCTTACAACACCACTGGATCCAAAGATTTTCTACCCCCTGGCCTGTGGTCGTCCTGCACTTAGCGCCCTTGTATGCATTTTGAGTGTGAAGAGGACATTATTGGTATCATACATATGGGCTAATATCAGACATTTGGGCTTGGAGTGACCTTGGTTGGGATGTTTTCTTAATGTACAATTACCCTTTATATAAACCTGTCTCTTACACACATGTGTGTTTATGATTTTGTTTCCCTAGTCTACTCGGACTAACACAGCCATCCACCAATAGCAGAGACATATTTAAACATTTTTTGTTTGGAATAAATCTAGAACCCTGGATAACAATACTATTTTATTTACTTTTGTGAGAGAACACAGTTTATTTAATGATTAGGAAAGCTGATTTCAGAAGCTACAGATCTTGCAGAAACAGGATCCCCTCCCTCCTCCATTCACTGTCTCTTTCAAAAAAAAAAGGAAAGGAGAACAAAAGAAAATTTTAATGAAGATTTTCCTCCCTTCCTCTTTACTTACTCCACAGTGAAATGATAAAGCCAAGAACGCCACTACAAGAGTACAAATTCCCATGCAGAAATGGGGCTGAAGATGAGACTTGATCTTTCTGTGTGTGAGACGGGAGACCCAGCTAGCTGGTATAAGGTTCAAGAATCAATGTCTCTTCAAAACCTGGAATGTTTCAAATGCCTGAATGCAGACCGCAAACACAAACTGTGCAAAAGTAGCAAGGCAGGAGCCTTTGAAGGAAGGATAGTCAATAGTAAATATACTTAAAATAATTAAGAACATAAATATTTAATAGAAAAAATCATATAAGATGTTTAAAACTATTTATCAGTTGTCAATCTATTTGTAATCTATTTAGGACTGGTTCTTTCTGGAGGACTGAGCGTATTCTGAATTACTAGGGTTTCTCTCATTCTTGAAAAACTTCTACAAAGAATATAAGTTCACCTTTCCAAAACTAAACTTGTAATTCTGTTTCACTTCTGTTGAAAGTTAGTTTTAATCCTGGAAAGCCTGGGTGAATATGCACCGCAAGTAATTTTGGGGTCTACACGCTATTAGGTCATGGATAGGAGAATCAAAAAATACCTCGTTCCTAGGCTTATTATACCTGATGTTAGAATACGTTGTTAGATAGAAGAGCTACTCTCTATTTTACAGATAGGAATGTAAGAGAGGGTAAAGGAGTTTTCCAACATCAAACAGCCAGATGACAAGGGTAAACAGAATGAGAAACAAACCCCACACTCCTAAGTACCTCAATAACTTTCAGTCTTGCAGTAGAAATAGAATGGATGAGAGAGGAAAATGGTGTGCTTATGTAACTTGCTGGCTTGCTTTCTGCAAGTGGTAAAGTCGCAGCAATTTCCAAATAAAAAATAAATGCAAATTCACTGTCAATGCTGACTCATAAGGACCCCCTGTGGGTTTCTGAGACTGTAACTGTTTATGGGAATAGAAAGGCCTTTCTCCCTGAGAGCTGCTGGTGGTTTCAAACTGCTTTTTCTTATATTGCGTAACACTCAATAAACCAATTCTACTAAAAAGCTGTGCTTAAATTTTCAAGGTTCTTTTGCTCACAAATTAGAGAACATTTGGAACGGGATGGCATGATTCAATGAGATGCATGGTAGGTATTTAGGTATGTACATTTAATGATAATATTTGATAAAATTATCTAATCAGGTCACATGGCCTTTTAGGCACATTGTTACATTTTGTTGCTGTTTATACATTCAATATTGTTGGTCTGTTTGCATTTATCACTTAAAACACAACCACATGACATACGCTCCTTGAAAAACAATTGCCCTTTTGAGTCCCGATACCATACTGGGTAGATAAAACAGTATTACTCTGCTTCCTTGATCTGCTTCCCCATACTTGCCCTTTTCAAATGTGTATGCTTGAAGTGCTTTGGCAAAGGTTACAAGTGACTTCCGAATGACTAACTTTGATGGACACTTTCTGTTTTCATCTGACTTGACTGTTCCGCAAAAGCCATGAAGACTAAATGCTGGTGTCCTGCAAATGACTTTCCGGCCTCCTTGGCTTTAACTATTTACCGTCAAGTAAATATGTACTCCAGGCTGCAATTGTGTGCACTTCTCTCAATAATTTACAACTTGCTATCAGGTAGACATGGCCCATGTCTCTGTGTGTCTATGATATGAAGTGCAATCTCTTTTGAGATAGGTGATTGGCTGTTGGGTGTCCTGGCGGGCTCTTGCTCTTTATTCTCGATTTCCTCTTACCTGATGCAGTCCACGTCATATGATGGGGCCCACATGACACTTACAGCCACTTACTATGTAGGTTATTTACATATTCTTTCTTCCTGGACTATCCTCCTCTTAATTTAATGTGAAAAATGCCCAATTTAAGGATGATTCTACTACAGAATCTTCCCGAAACTCGCCATGTGGAAATGGCTAGTTTCTCCCGCATATCCTCACAGGCACCACTCTGGATCGCACTGTGGGTTGTGCATGTTGGTCCTCGCCTTCTCATTCTGAGAGCGCTTGAAGGACACAGGCCAGGCTTTTATTGCTTCTCCTTATCCAAGCAGGTAGTTCAGTGCCTATTGCATAGAAAAACAAAACAGTTGCAGTTGAATTAATTCTGACTCATGGTGCCCCATTTGTGTCCAACTAGAACCGCACGCCATGGGATTTAAGTTTATTCCACGGCAGTCCTGGATGGGTTTAAACAACTGTATTAGACTAGGTACTTTGGAGAAACAAATCCACAGCAACTCACGTATAAGAGAGAGTTTTATGCAAAGAAAATGTGCATCACGAAAACATCCCAACCCAATGCTGCCCAAGCCCACAAGTCCAACATTAACCCATACCCAACACCAGTCCACAAAGTCCTTCACCTCACAAAACAGAGGCAATAATGCCGACTGCAGGAGGAAAGCTGAGTCAGTGAACATGTAAGCATCTCAGCACTGGCAGGGGTCTCCACATGGCTGCTCCAGCACCCAGGGCTGCATCGGGATAGATCCATGCGGCTTCTCCTTGGGGATGTCTTGTAGGAAATCCATCTTGCAAGCTGAAGCAGGGTACTACTAAGGCAGCTGCACCCGATGCAACCATCACAAAACAAGAGACCCGAGAACTAGAAAGGTGAGGCTTCACCACCCATTTATCCCTCCGCCTTTCAACCAGACCCACATGTGATTATCGGCCAGGCTGGCACAATTAACTAACTCAACAACCAACCTTTCAGTTAGCACATCAGAGTCACCCAGGTATCTACTTATTACAAAAAGATGCTCCATAGTCATAAATATTTTCTCGTACGCTTAATTTTAGCACTGATATCTGAGTCATATAAACTCTCATATCCACATAAACTATGATATCCATAAATAATTTAATTTGGTTAAAATAACTGTGCTATTCTAGTATGTTACCTATCAATGTGCTTTTTGCCTTATGGTTTCTTTGCATCCCTCTGCATTTCAGATTCATAAAATTTCTATTTATAATTCAAAAGTATTCAATGCAATCCAACTCTTTAACAACCATGTTAGGTACTTGCACGGTTTAATAATCTAATTACTATTTATAAGTCTCTGGCATATTGTATTTCCTTCCTAAGAAAATCACGTCTTCTATAAACAACTTTTGGTCTCCCACAACACAGTTTTCTATTATTTTTGGAGCCCGGTTATTTCAGTTTCATTCATTTATTAGGGTGGGGGAGGGTGCTCTTAGGGTGGTTGTTTCCAAGATCACTCACTTAGAGAGGGAACTTTCCAAACCTCACTTAAGCTTTATGATCACTATTTCCTGGACTTCCGCTATGGGTTTTTCTGACTGACCAACCATAGAGTAGTCATGTCCTTAACTTGGGCCCTCTCTGCTCAATGCCTCTCTTCGGTCAGGTGAGTTACCTGGGCGTGCCTGTCTGAATAAGCCATGAAGCAGGGCTGCAGCGTCCCCTGAGATTAAATAGATCGCTGGGTGCTTGTTGCATTTGTCTCCTTGGCTCCTAAGTATGGGAACTTATTTTCATACATATTGGGATTCAAAACTCAAATGGTGAAGTAGAACCAAAAGATGTGCATAATGATTATATGGATTATAGAAGTGATTTTAAAAACAGAGATATTTGTGATTATACATTTTACCAATATATCTTCAATGTAATTAGTGGGCCTCCTTTAATCACTTGAGTTTTTAAAAGAATGTTGGATGGGTGTGTTTATTTGTTTTGTTTTTAAGCCCTTTATGGCAACGCATGGGTGTCATGGATGGAATCTTCTCTCTCACTGCCACATATGCAAGCCTTGGATACTAGAGTTAGCTAGGTCGATGCAATTTTGTTTGGATAAATTTCTTTTGCTATTGTCATGAGGCCACAACCAGGTAGGGTGGGTCTGAAACATCAAGAGCAGAGCAGACACTGAGAGAGACACCATCGGACACCAGTTTATAAGCACCCAGAAAACCCGGACCTCCAGGGTTTGTCTATTTCAGTTGAAAGCTAAAATAGACAAGAAGGCACTCCCAGAGAAACCCTATGAGTTTGGATTTCTAGCCTCTTAAACTGTGAGAAGATAAATATAGGTACTTTAAAAACATCTTGTAATTTTTACAGCAGCACCAAGAAAGCAAGACAACAAGACACAATTTGTGACAAATAACCTTGGGCTTCAGATTTCCCAAATATCAGTGACTACACTGTCACCATTGACAAGTTGGAAGGAACCCTGGTAATGTCGTGGGTTATGCAATGGCTTACTAACTACAAGGCAAAGGAGGCTGTCTAGTCTCACATGGAGTTTTAGTCTCAGAAACCCACAGGGGCATTTCTACTCTATGAATTGGAAGCGACTCAAGGGCTAGTGAATGGGACAATTAAGCAGCACAATCAAAACTCAGCACACGTTTACTTATAAACCCATTTATTTTTAAATGGTTTTCTGAGCTTTCTTACAACAGATGTAGATGTTTGAAACAATAAGCAATTTGTCATGCTATGTGACATACACAAATAAAAACAATTTCTCAAAATAGTAAACTCAATCTTATTCACAGGAAATCAGTTTTAAACATTTTGGTACATGTTTCAAAAGACTTAAAATCTGCTATGCTTATCTCTAAATTGATTAAATAAAAACTATAACTATAAAATCCATTAATATTACAATATTATGAATGATAGTCTAGAATAAGGAGGTGCTTCAGAAAGTTTATGAAAAAAATGGAATTGAAAATCAATTAAAGTTTTCCATGAACTTTAGGAGATACTTTGCATCTATGCAATTAGAAAAGGAGAAAAAAAATTTAATGCCCTGATGTTACTTATATTTCATAAATTAAGATACAGATGGGAACTCATTAAACAAGCCTTTTGTATTTTGTGTCAAAATTTGCTGCCTTTTAATTTCTAACAATTTGTCTTATGTTTACCCTCTGGAACATATAAAGTAAATATTTTATACGCTTAATTATTTCAAAGACTTTTACTAGTAAGAATACTATCTTTAAGTTTGTTTCCAATTTTAATGTCCTTACAACATTTCAAAATGTTGTAAGCATTTCAATATACTAGTACTAGTTTCTGTAACACCTCTTATTCATTGCTTAACCAAGCCATTGATTATGTTTTATATATATATATATATTCTACAGTGCGATTTATACATGTTTTCCAAGGTATTGTTTATGGATGCCAAAGGCCAAATCTTGTTCCTCACAGAGTGTCTGGTGAATGTGGACTGCTGAACATGTGGTTAGGAGTTGAGTACTTCAACGACTGTGTGAACGAGGCTCCCTGAACTGTGGGGACTGGAGAGCTACTACAGTGAAGGGCTGGCACCATCATCAGCTTTCTATTCATACATGGTTCTGCCATCAAGGTAGGTAATATTCTTAGCGCTCTCTCAATGTAAAATCTTCAGAAAATGTCATGGCACTCCAAATAAAGTGACAGATGTGCAAATAAAGTCAAAGGGCTCATTTCTTCTTTAAGGATGGGTTTAAACAAGTTTATTAAGTGAAACGTTGAATAAATTATTATCAGGACCCACATATAGTTTAAGTCAAATATTTCAAAAATCTCAATTATTTCTATCCTTTGAGTTTTAATCTTGAATGCTCTTCTATTTTATGGAGTAGTAACACTTACTCTTTAAATAATAACTGTCTTTAAAATCAGTTATGGCGAGTAACTCCACATAGCTTAGTAAATTAAGGTTGATATAATTAAAAACATAGTTTAAAGGATATTTGTAAACATGCAGAGTGAATGCCTCATATCTCCAGAAGAAAAGGATTATGACGCATTAAGGATCAAAGCAAACCACTCATATGTCAGTTTGTGGTATGGTGCTGGTTAGTGGGTGTTGTGATGCTGAAAGCTGTTTCACTTGTATTTCAAATACTGGGTCACCCATGGTGGCTCAGTCATGCCATCCAGACTAAGAAAGACAAGGAAGAATAAATATGCCCTCCATTTCTGAGGGCATAGCCACTGTACAATGTATAAATCGCAGTGAAACCTTCTCTGGTCCAATGCCAGGAAAGGAGCCCCTGAGACTGGAAGGCAATCCAAATAAAACAGGACTGGGGAAGAGTGTCTCCCCCATATGAGTGGTGAACTTCACATGGAAGGAGCAAGGTTTTCAGACCTTCAGTTCATGATGGAATGCTATGGAAATTGAGAAGAGCCACTGCAAACATTCAATAACAATCAGAATGTGGAGTGAACAGACTATGAACACAGGAAAATGGAAAGCCACCCAAAATAAAAAGGAATGCATTAAGATTGAAGCCCTCGCCATTGTTGGTGTGGTTGTTAGGTGCCCTTGAGTCAGTCTGGGCTCAGCAATCCTATGGACAACAAAATGAAACACTGGCTGGTGCTGCAACATCACCACAACTATTCTTATGTTTCAGATCATTTGGCTTGTAGCCAAACTGTGTCAATTCATCTTGTTGAGGGTTTTCTATTTTTGTTGTTGTTGAAACTCTATTTTATCAAGAATGTCGTCCTTTTCCAAGGACTGGTCTCAATAAAATGTCCTAAGTACATGAAATCAAATTTTTCTTTCTTGACTTTAGGGAGCATTCTGGTTGTGCTTTCTTTAAGACAGGTTATCTTCTTCTGACAGTTCATGGTACTTTCAATATTCCTTCCCAATACCATAATTCAAGTGTGCAATTCCCTCTGCATTATTCCTGTATCTTGTCCACCTTTCACATGCATATGAGGTGAATGTAAATACCCTGGCTTGGATCAGGGTGACCTCCATGCTCAAAGTGATATATTTGCCTTTAACATTAAAAAGAGGTCTTCTGAAACAGATTTGCCCAATGCAATGTTATTTATTTGCTTTGTTCATGACTACTTCCATGGGCAATGGTTGTGGATTCGTGTAAAAGAAAATCACTGACAATTTCAACATTTTCTAAATTTAGCGTGTCCAGTTAGGAGGATTTTTGTTTTCTTTCCAATAACTTTTAGTCCACACTGAAGGCTGCAATCCTTGATCTTCATCAGCAAGTACTTCAAGTCCTCATCCCTTTCCGTAAGCAAGATTGTGTCATCTGCGTGTCAGAGGTTGTTAACAAGACTTAGGGTTTTCAATCACCTTGGATGTGTGTGAAAGTTGGACAATGAAAAGGGACTACTGGAGAAGAATGGATACATTGGAGAGAGGGTACAGGGAAGAATGTTGAAACTATCATGGACTCCCAGAAGAACCATGCAACCTCGCTTAAAGAAAGTAAACCTAGAGCGCTTCTTGGAAGTGATGATGCCTGGATTCTCCAGTATCTGAGGCACGTTTCATAAGAGACGAGCGGACTTGGTAAAGTTGAAAGTTCATGAAAAAGAGGAAGATTGTCAATGAATGAAATGACTCCCACGATGGGCTCAAACCACAATTATGAGGATGGTGTAGAATTGAGCAGTGTTTACTTTTTCCTGAGTCTCTTTCTATTTTTCTGTAACATAGTGGAATGCTATGATTTGGATTAAAGGGTATCTAACAATAACAATGAGGATATTAACATTTAAAACCATATTGAAGTAAACATACAGATTAATATAAAATTTAAAGTTAACTATACCGAATATGGCTATAATTATATAATTCCTAAGTAGCAACATAACAGAGTTTCAGGAAATAACTTACCCCCTTACAGTCATGATAAATATGATCTATGTGATTATCACTGCATGATAAATAGAGCCTATTTTATTCATGAAGTTGGATGTCAGACTCAACTGAATAATGTGTATCATATTCAATGTATTTATTCCAAGGCTTGTTAAAATTACTCTATTTTGCTGCAGATGTAAAAAGTCACAACTACTTCTCCATGTTTTATGGATTAAAACAGTTTGAAATGATGGCTTTACATTCCCTATGTCTACAACTTTATTAAAACCCCACAGCAAGTTATATACTTGATTAAGTATTTATGGAAGACACAGTGAATTGTGTTCTTACAGGGAAATGCCATGATTTCATAAGGAATTGCTTCTAGATCAGAGTGGCCCAATAACATCTATCACAGTAACAGAGACGAAAGTTTCAAGGTGGAAAAAACATTGTTAGGAACAACACAACAGCCAAACAGAAAATAAGGCATAAGCTATAGAGTAAGTATATAAATGACTTGATGTCTAATACACTAGGTTAAGTTAAAGCAGCAATAGAAAGAGTGCTTAAATAACGAAGACCGAATTCTTTTCAATGCCTTAACTGGCTTCATCATTTTGAATTAAACAGAACTCAATGATGTATTTTGAAATCTTTTAAAGAAGCAGGGACAGGAACATTGTGCAGCATGCCTTCTAGGGCTCACTGAGTCAGAATTGACTCATGTCAGAGGGTTTTTTCCTGATTTTTATTTGTTTTTGAGGATGGCCTAGTGGAGTAGTGAATATGACTAAGCTTAATTTAAATTATATAACATAAACAACACAATTCCTTGGTCCCATTTTAGGGGAAAATATTACCCACATTCAAATATATTCTATAGAAACCTTTTTATTGAGCCTTAAACAGGAGAAAGACCAAGCAAAGAGACTTATCTTAGAATGATGTAAATCATCAGCATGTACACCACAAGGAGGCCAAAACGGAACCCACTGACTCACAGCCAGGGAATCCCACACATATGATTAAGGAGTCAAGGAAAATCACCACTTGATCATGACTGATGGTAGAGGGCCATACATGGGATACGTACACAATGTAGATGTTTTAAAGTTGCAGGTTAGTTCTGGAGATTCAATCACCTGCACATACGGCAGGTGACTTATGATGCCTGATTATGTAGCCCTGAGCCATTGCCACCATGATTATCGTTTTTTAAATACCATGAAGCCATTTTTGAGAAAGGACACTCTCAGAGGGCAAAACTGCACCTCTATAAGCTCACCTGGAGTTATAATTTGCATTCAACCACTAGGTAAACTTATCATATTGATAATTAAACGTCAGAAAGACTTAAATTGGAGTCTGAGCTACGCCAACATCTAAAACGGAGTTAGTGCTCCAAACATAGACCACAACCTTCAACAAACCAAGTGATTACTTTTATTGAATTTAGAAAATTGGAGCCTAATCACCACCCACATTCTGAGTGCTTAACAGTCACAAGTGGCCGGACGCTGTGCTTGATTTTCCAGAAAACAGCTACTCTGGAGAATGAGGAATGCACAGCTAAGTTTCAATCATCACAGAAAGACAAGATTCTAGACATTTACTATGATCTTCTAAGAGTGAGGACAAGTATCTAGAATTCATATTTCATATTTATAAAATATTCCAAGAATCCCTGTGCATGTTCCATGCATGGACATAAATTTACACTTAAACACTAAATATTACAAAACAGGTTTCATTGGTTCTGGGCATATCTATCAAAAAGGAGGCTTCAAAAAGTTTGTGGAAAATCTGAGGTGAAAGATACTAGAATTTCCCCATGGATTTCTGAAGCCTCTAATATATCCTTATTTCCACAGACTTGATTGATGATCTTTCATATTTCTATGTATTAAATATAAAAATATTTAAGGGGTAAAGCTGGGTACTAACACACTAAACAAATAAATAGAATCAGGCAACATCACCCATATGATGGCCCTTAATGTAGACAGCTAAATGTCTCATAGTATAGAAAGCTTATGCGTGTTGGGATACCAGTCCCCAACAGACAAATGGGTCCTCAAGAGCAACTTTGCGATAATGGAAAATAATACAGACAGATGGCAGACCATAGGGGCTCCTTGTCCCTATATTGGGACCAAGAGAGAGAATGTATTCTCCAACAGGTGTGTATAATTAGAGTTTACAGATATTTCCAAAGGAGTACACGTCATACTGTGAACGTATTACGTGCCAATGGGTAATATCATAAGTGGGTACCATAACAAACAAGCAGTGAAGTGAGTGAACCTAGTGCTAGTTGACCTCAGACACCCCTGAGTCCTTCTCAGGTGAGCACTCCATGATGAGCACTCCATGGTCAGTATCAGCAAGAGACCTTAAACGAGGGTGTGCTACATTTGAAGGTGGGTTGGGCTATAGAACCTGATGGCATTTATCCACAGATAACTTTAAGGCATAGTGAGTAGCTAGATGCAAAAATTATTCATCTTTTATGGTAGCTCTTCTATGACAGTTCCTTTATGGGGGATTATTGGAGAGACTGTGTTCAGTTATGAGAATGTATATTAAGATCTATTTATATCTCACAACTTTGGGTGTCTGCCCCCACTGGAGTTGGCTTTCCTGACCTGTAATTATGAACATAGAAAACTTAGCTGATTTCTATTCTCATCCAGACCCTCAGTTTACCACATCTATTACAGCTTAAATTTTGACACCCTTTTGAAGAAGGGTGTAGATGACAGTTAAAACTTAAAATCTGTTTGCAGAGTCCCCGTGTGGATGAAACCACCACTGAATCCCTTGGGATCATCCAGTGGGGATGAGCAGGTCTTGGCCCCAGACAGACTGTGACCTCCATACCTCTCCAGCATCTCCATTCAGGCTTTGTCTGGATGTGCCCTACATGGAAATCACCATACTGAGGGTGGGGTGTCAAAAAGCTGAAGTTCAATTCTATCAGTCAGGTCTTAACAGCCTTGGCCAGCAGTCCTGAAATGGTCTTGTAAGCTCTTCTGTGTAACATAATGAACCGATCTCGATTATGATCCCATCCCAGCCTCTGTAGTCCTATCTGCAACTGTGATGTAATGATCTGCCCCAATCATACATTTATGACAGTGTCCTTCATGTTCCATGCCTTAATTAAGTAGCTGTGGGACTAAAACTCCTTGTATGCCATTATGAGCTCTTGCTAGTAGTCACCCTCATCTGGATGATGTATCTGTTTAGTCTTTGTCCTCTTTAAGACTACAAAATATTTCCCTTAAATTATATTTGATGTAAAGGTCACTTTTGTACCCTAAAGCAAACTAAAGATGAGAATTGATTAGAAACAGTGTTTATGGAGTTGATCCTTATTCATGGACACCCCATAGGTGTCAGTGTGGAACTGTGCAACATAAAGTTTTCATGGGCTGGTTTTATGGAAGCAGATAATTGGGCCTTTTGTGCAAGATATCTTTGGGTGAACTTGAACTTCTAACTTGTTGGTTAACAGCAGAGTGCATTAACTATTTTTATCACCTCATTATTCAAGAAATACAGTACAGGGGCCACAGTTGACGGAATTGCTCCCTTACAAAGAAGTCAGAGGCTGGGATAAGGTAAGGAAATTGAGAGGTAGTGAAGTGGGGGGCCTATTAATAGTTTTCAACAGTTCACCAAGAATGGTCCAAAGCTCAGCTGCAGAATAATAATGTGGCAGTGTGGGAATTGGGGGGAAGAAAGGCAAATGAAGTTAGCCAGAACCCCCTCGATGCATAGCTGGGACCACTCTGTTGTAATTTCATCTGATTACTTGTCTTCATTCCTGGCTTCTCCCTCTCTTGTTGCCGCTGGTCAATTCTGACTCATAGTGATTTTGTAGAATAGAGTAGAACTGTGCCTGTGAGTTGCCAGGTCCATAGCTCTTGGCCCACAGGGGCAAACATCTCATCTCTCTTTGGAGACCAGCTGCCAAGTTCAAATTGCTGGCCTTCAGAGTTAGCAGCCCAGTGCAGAGCCCACTGTGCCACCAGGGCTCCTTTGCCATGGATGGATTGTATGAGCAAATCTCCTCAAGAGTTTCTAAGAGGAACCAGCCGGGTGGAATCTCTTTACTTTTCTTTTGTAACAGTTTTATTGGCACATTATCTGCAGACCAAACACTTCAATAGTTCAAGAAGAATTATACAATCATAACCCCAATCAATTTTAGAACATTTTCTTTTTCATGGTTAGATCGCTTTTAAAATGAGACAAGCTCTCTAAGATCATGTATGCCACTTCCACATTTATAGCTTAAAGGAACTTCTTAAACAATAAGTATGCCAAATTTAGAGTATTCAAATTTCCCAATTAAAAGTATAAACACAGTGTGAAGATTGTAGAAATGACAAATATTTTGTTATCTACATGTTTATAAGAATAACAATAAAGAATATGGGGGAAGGACATATGCACAAAAATTTAACAATTTTTTTTTTTTTTAGTAATAAATTCAGATCTTACCCAGGCCCCATCTGTAAGATGATTGGACAGTCCCTCTCAGAAGGGCCACACAGAAGAGATGATAAATCCAGAGTGCGGTAGAGCACTGATGAAACACATTAACTATCCCCTGGTTCTTTAATGTTTGCTCCCCTTACTATTAAGGCTTATGTTTTACCCCATTCTTAACCTATGTATGTTCATTTGTATAATTAAGATCGTTCAGTGCAGGAATGTGAAGATGGTGGATGATCCTTCAGAAACAGCAATGGGAGTAATGATTCCCTGAGGATATGGGAACAAGGTGGTGGGGGTGCTGAAGCTGATAGCAATGATGAGTATATAACCCCACTTGAGGGGAGCAAGTAACAGAATTGTAGGTGAATGGATGTATTGGATGGCGTAAGATACAGCTCTAAATATATATAAGTATATGTACATAACAATAATAGAATTATAATATATAACAATAACAGTAAGGATTTGGTGGGGGAGGGAGGGGATAAAGTGGAGCTGATATTAAATAGAGTTCAAGAAGAAAATTGTTTTGAAACTGATTGTAGTAGTAATTGTACAATTATGATCAATTCATGTGAAGTATGAAACGTTATGACATCTGTAAAAGCTTCTAATAAAAAATACCCCCCCTCCAAAAAATAATAATGTGGCAGTCAAGATTATGGAATCTGTAATCAGGTACTTAAATCACTGAATTGAGGTATAAAATCTTGGTCAAATTATTTAAATTCTCTAGTCATTAGTGTCTTCTTAGTCTATAAAAGTACAACAATGGTGCATTGTTTATTATAATTCTTATGAAGATAACTAGACCGTGGGGAGCATAATGAATGTTAATTAATAGTGGTATCATATTTACTATTATCAACATTATGAATTCTAAAACACACACACTGTACTGTTGGTTGGTAAAATATAGCATTGAGTCATATATTCTACAATCAGAATTCCTGAGACAGAAGTTGCAAGTCAATATTATTAACATTCTTTTCAAATAACGCTTTATGTACTAGTCTGAGAATCTCTGGTAATAAAAAGACTGGATAATCCGGCATTAGGACTAAGTTCATATCACTGTGATAGTGAGGTACCATTGTTAATCAGGATCCCTATCAAATACTAAAATTTCAATAATATGAGGAGCTTCTTTACCAATGGGCGAGTTACAAAGATAGGAGTGGTAAACAGGGGCAGGAAAGCGAGCCTTTGAGGGGCCTCATAACCTTGAGTTGTACTTCTGTCAGATTTGAAGGAAGAAGAAGAGAATGACACCAAAAGGGACATTTTGCAGCACAAACTGCAAAGAGAGGAAAGTGACTTTCAACGTACTGAGCCAATTTTAGGAAACTCACACGGAAAAATCTGGGGAACAGATCCACCTACCTCACGATCCATTCTCCTTCCCTACCCTTATCTCCCGGTGAGCAAAACAGGAAGTCCGGGAAGTTGTTTATGCAGTCTAGACAGATTAGCCTTCTAGATCAGCAGGCATAGAGACCAGCAGAGAGTAGACATGGGACATATAATGGGAGTAAATGAAACAGATCATATATAAAAATGTCTCTTACATTGCTTCAAGTTCAATGGATGTTTTATTACCTTAATGTTGGAAATGTGTCCTGAATATGAACAGGAAAGGTTCTAGTGGTAGAAATAACATGGGTTCTTAGAAAAATATCCAGTATAAACTGGAGCAAATAGTTCCAACTGGAAATAAGTAAAATGCGCCAGTGTATTTTTGAGAAATGGCCTCTCTGAAAGCAAGCTAATAATCTGAGTTTATAATTGGCATAAATGTCTTACATTTTGGCAGTAATCGGCAGATTACTGAGTAATATCAAATACTTTGAAACACCCTTGCAAGAGAGGGAGAAATTCACTCATCAGTTAGGAGAAAACTGAGATTTTAATTGACTTAACTAAAATTTGGAGGAATCATGATTCAGATTCAAGTCTTTACTGTTGGTTTAAATTTCACTTATTTTGCTTAATGACTAATATACTTTTCATCTAAAACAACTCATAGGGAAAAATCATGTTATTTAAGTATTAGAACATTATGCTTCTCAGTGTATGGGCCCTTGACCAGCAGAATTAGTCCCAGCATCGCCTAGAAACCTCAGCGAAATGCAAATCCTTTTCCCCAACCCCAGTCCTATGGAATCAGAAAATCTGAGGTGGCATTAGGAATCTGTAATTTAACAAGTACTCCAGGTAATTCTAATGAAGTTAAAATTTGTGAAATGTTCAGTTAATGGTTACTTCTATAAAGCAGTTTCATTGGCATATAATTCACATATATGTGGACTCAATAGTTCTATCCTATTCTACATATGATACAATGCAATATTTCAGTCATATTATGGAGTGTTGCACAATTCTCAGCACAATCAATTTTAGAACATGTTTTTTCTTGTACTCATTGTTAGTTCTCCTTTTACAACCAAACTCACCTACCATACCTTCAACAAACCACAATCCAGTTACTTTCTCCAGATATCTACCTATCCTGGATTTCACATCCAGGAAAACATACCAAAAAATCCTAACAACAATAACAAAATAAAACAAAGAAAACCTGATGTCAAAAAGAACATTATAACAAATTTAAAATGTTTTAGAAGAGAGCTCAAATGACAAGGTGTTAAATCTTAACCTAACTGCATTTGTGATGCTCCACTTTCCAATGTACTCTGTAGGATACAAAGCTACTAATACCCTGGTCTATGGCCAGTGGAATTCACCAGAGGCTTAATCCATGTGTATTCCCCCTTCACATTTTTGTGCTTGCTTTTTAACCTGAGACATTTTTAACTGAGTAATAAGGGACATCAAGTGATAAAACATTACACTTAAACTAATTACATCTGCCATTATAGATTTTACAATGCACTCATCCTGATAACAAAGCTATTTTCACCCCTCAGCTGTGGTCAGAGGGAATTCACTGGAGTCTTAATCCATGTCTGGGCCCTGCTTGATGATCACCTTCACAAAGAATATCACACAAGATATTGCTGCTACAGCAAAGTATGGTGAAAACCACTGATAGTCTGCCTATTAGAAAGAACAATATTTGGAGTCTTAAAGGCTTGTTTTCCAAAAAGCAGTCAACTAAGTAAGGCATCAACTGAGTCCACGTGTTAAAAACACACCAGACTGTCTGATCATGGGACTGTACATAATAAAACCCAAATCCCAAAGAGGGAATGGTATTAGAACTTAAACGCTTGCTTTGTGGAAGGTATGGATGATAGTGAACTCTAAAATCCAGTAAATAGATTACTTTTAATCACCTGCGGCATCTACAATGGTTGAAAGGTAAAAATAGGCATGCTTTGTTTATGAACATGTGACTTGCTGACAACTCCTAAATACCTTTTTAACATTATGCAGTTTTCCTCACGTGGCGAAGACTGAACCCCCGACTTAGCAAAATCTTCAAAATTACTTTTCTTGCAGGTGCAGCTTTTTACTCATAGGAAAAAACTTTGATCCTTTTCTTGCACTAAAGCAAAAGCAAAAATAAGCAACAAAACTCACATCCATGGGGTCAATTCCGACTCCTGGGAATCGCACACACTTATCTACGGATTCAACTTAAATTCACACTTAGGAACATAATGGCTAACCCGGGGATTTCCTGTATCTTTGAGGAATAAAAATGCACTGAGGAAGAACAGTCTATAAATTCATCCTGATTTAAAATATTCTATAACCATGGTCATCTATTGACCATTATATTTCTTGAAGGAATGCGATTCTCAGATTCTATGCCAGGTTACTTTGATTTTGAAACTTCTGTTATCTAACTTTAGTCATCCAGGACCATTCATTGTAAGCATAAATTTAAAATTTGTTTTAATAGGGAAAAATTGTAAAAGCCAGGGGTTTCAGGGCAATGCACCAGTGGTAGTGAATCGAAACATGAAGTATTAGTGTTAAAAATTCAAGATTTATATTAAATGGCAAATGACACTTGGCCTCAGTGTCAGTGAACAATCGGGAGTAGTGACGACAGACACACTGCATAGGCCATGTCCTACTGAAAGACAAAAGCAAAACAAGCCCACTACCGTCAAGTCATTGGCCACTCATAGCAACTCCACGTGACAGGGTTGAATCACCCGGGTGAGTTTCCCAGGCTGGCACTCTTCACAGGAATAGGAAGCCCCAGATTTCTCCAGACAGCCCCATCTTTTTCCCAAGGGACAGCTGGTGGTGTCAAACTGCTGATCTTGTGGACCAAAGACCAACTTGTCACCACCGTGGTTCTTTGAAAGACAAGCGTCACTAAATTCCCACCAATGAATTAAACACATTAGGCTATGACATTCCAATATTTTCTTCTTTCCTAATTGTTTTTATAAGCAATATTTAAAGCAAAAACTTTATGGAAACCCTTGTCTACTATATGCTGTTTTAAAAATACTCCAAGGATTGATTATGCAACTCACAGCCATCTAACACTTTACAAATACATCAAGTATTTTAAATGGCTGAGTTCAGATCATGATGTTCCCCAAACTAAATAAACAGAAGTTGCTTTCATTGCCTTAATTATTATTCAATTAGATTTAGCTGTGATTCTGGAATCACACAAAAAGTCATACATGCTGTGTCTCCATGTTTGATGCTTTGCATAGCTGTTTTTTTGGTCTGTTCACTTGTGCATTTCCAATTTCCTCATCACCAAGTCCACAGCTGACAGATGTTAATGACTGACTTGTGGGCTGACTCTTCTGAGATCTAGATGCACGGTTATGATTGATCACTGTGCTAGGAATGAGACTAGGAGTTCAAAGCAATAGCATGCAAAATCACTCAATAACCTCTGTCTTCCTGATTCCAAATATTGTATGCATAAGGGTTATCCTATACGCTCTTCAGCCCTCTAGGTGATCTCGACAAGCTTCAATTCTCTTGTCATTGCCGCCGTTTCTCAACTGTTGTGCCCTTGAAAATGCATTTGCTCTTTTGACTAATCAGATAACTTGAAGATGCAGTACCACTTCTGCAATAAAACCAATATTGATAAGAGTCATTTGGAATTTTAAAGGATCTGTATTTCAGGAGAAAATTATACTATCAACTGATATTTATGTGAAAGTCTCGTTATATGTAAAGCAAGTGTGCTTCTAAATTTCCACTTATGCAAAATATAACCAAAAATAGTTATTACTGTGACTATTCAAAAGTTGATGGAAAAAAGCAATTCCCCAGTGAGTTGCTCATATTGTATTTTCATGTAATCCTAAAATAGCAGTCTGCGACCAAACAATAGAAATAACAAAATAACTGAAGCTTGTCAAGAGCATCTAGGAGGTTGATTAAACGTGGAGATGGTTCAGTGTGATGTTGACTGTGAACTAGAGTTTACGAACCCATTACACTCTGCAGAGATGACTTATATGGATTGCTCCCCCAAGAAAATTTTAAAGAAAATAGAGATGTCACCCAAAACTATACAGGTTGGTATTACAAGAAAGTATAAGGTAGTATTAAACATAAAGAAACCTACATCTTTAATGTATTATCTTAGTAAGATACCAACATGTTTTTATAGGGAAAGTATAAAATTAGATATTACAAATGATTCCAATACAGTGTATTAAAGTGGCCATTGTCAAGTCATAGCTATTGTTTGTAATGTACTTTTCCCCCTTAGCAAACACAAAGCAGTTCTTTTTATTCCAAAATGGGCAATATTGGAAAAAATTGTTTGAAGTTTTTTAACAGAGAAAATAGAACATAGTATTTTGAAACTTGTAGTATCAGATTGTATTACTTTTCAAAAACCATCAGTACAAATTTTAAGGGGGAAAACAAGTTTTAATGGATGGCAGTGGAAAAATAGAATCTTTAGAGTTTTGTTTTTAATTTACTCATTTCTATATAAGGTCCTGTAGGAGTAGTGGTTACTTAGCTGCTAATAGCGAGGTCAGCGGTTCAGAACAACAAGCCACTCTGTGGGAGAAATATGAGGCTTTCTACTACCATAAAAATTTATACTCGGGTACTCATGGGAGCAATTCTACCCTGTCCTATAGGGCCGTCAAGAGTCAGCAGCATTGATTTAATATCAGTAAGTTTTTTTTTTAATATAAGGATGAAATAAGAATGTATGAAGATATATCCTAACATTAAAATTTTTTTCTAACATTCCTTTCTGAAGTACTGTTAGAAAATTGTGAGTGGGTGGGAGGGTTGTCATTTATATAAATCCATATAAAAACTTATTGTCCTTGAGTGAATTTCTTTATACTAATAAAGACCCTTTAAGGACAGAGTAGGACTGCCCTATTGGGTTTCCAAGAGTGTGATCTTTCAGGAGACAGACTGACATATATTTTTCTGGTTGGCATGTTCAAATCATTATCATTTCCATTTCCAGCCAAACACTGTAGTCACTGTGATAATAGGTCACTTTACTATTTGTATATCATTACAGATGAGAAATATTGCCATTTATGTTGCCTCATATCCTAAATACCTATCACATTGACTTAGTTCTCATTAAGGTCTTATATCAGAAACATACAAACCCTTAGTACCCACCTACTCCAACCCCCGAGCCACAGCACAGCATCACCCACATGGGAAACACTGATAGATACTTATTCAGAGATAGAGATACCCATGAGAAGGCCGTTGACTTTTAAACTAGAGTGTCAAGAGATAATCATTCATTATAAGACAATCAAGTCTGAGGGCTCCTTTCTTTGGTCAGTTCTGACTCACAGTGACCTATGTGTAGAAATAGTCCCTATGGTTTCTAATTGGAGCAGTTGGCTTCACCTTTCCCGCTCAGTGACTGGTGGATTTCAACCATTGACTTTTTGGTTAGAACTCAAGAAGCTAACTCACTACTTGCCAGGTCTCCTTAAGCTCGGCATTCTAGGCAGTGGTTTTAGGCTCTGTGCTGCCCTCTAATGCCAATTCAACCTTCAGATGGTGCCAGATTTCATCTTTACCATCACTCTCCCTCCACTTAGTCATCTTTTTCATTTTACAAGTATTTGTTTTGAGCATTATTTATAATGTATAAATAAGGAAAATTTACCACAATTCTATGATCTACTAATCTTATTACATAATTTAAAGATCTAACAAAGTTTTCCAGGAGATTTTGCCTCTACTATTATTCCCATTCCACATGACAAATTTTGGACACATTGTCAGGAGAGACTGATCCCTAGAGAGGGACATCGTGTTTGCTGAAGTAGAGGAGCAGAGAGAATGGGCAGGCTCTCCAGGAGATGGATTGACACTGTGGCTGCAGCACCCGGCTCCAGCCCGGGAACAATTGTCAGGAAGGTACAGCCCTGGGCGGGGTTGCCTCCTGTTGTGCATGAAGTCACTGCACGAAGGAATAAACTCAATGGCATCTAATAATAACATATTTAATTTGAACATCTTGCTTTTTTGTGATGTTCATTAAGAACTTCAAATCTTTTAGGCATAATTTAGAAAATGATGCAAAATTTTAGATTAATTAAATAAGACAAATGAGGTGAAATAAGTGATACAGTGCATTCCCCATGAAAAGCAAAAAATAACAATTGTTGAGGCAAGAGAAATATGTAGCAGGCAGATCATGGCGAGTATGCCCCTTGGGCACATAATTAGATGTAGGATGCATGAAAGAACTTTGCAAGAAACAGAAAAATGATATAAACTTCGGGGTCATTAATGTGTAGCTATAGACAGAAGATAAATAAGGGCTTTTAACCAAATAGCCATTAATTGACTTGAGAAGTCATGAGATCTCTGAAATATACATAATATTCTTTGTAATGTGTGTTGTGTACATGATACCACTCTTTCATTTCCCATTTTGAGAAAGCCCCTATTATTTAAGAGATGTCCAAATAAATATCAAAAGGATACAGTGATTACCACCGGGGATGCTCCAGTTGCTTTTCTACATATATTTTAGCTATCTTCAACTACCTGGAACATTTTTTATTGTATCTCAGGTATGGTGATATGATTCTCACTATTTTCTTTATTGTCTGTGATCAAAAACTCTAAGCTGCCATTAGTTTTGGGGGCCATTCCTCCTATAGATAAGACTCTCTTGTTTTTGTTATTGTTGTTTGTTTCTTTCTAGCTTCGAAAAGTACACAGGCTTCAGATTGCAAAACAAGAAAAATTCTTTACCTGAAAGTAGAGACTGGGAAAACCCACATTTTATGTAAAACAGATAGCGATCTTCTCAGATAAATGATACAAGTGTCAGGGAGAACTCTACTTGAGCTATAATTTGAAACTGTAAACCTCAATATTTAGCCCCCCAGATGCAAAACCATCTCCATTTGTATTTAGTTTCTTTCTTACATTTCTGCATATATCTTTTGAAAAGTCAAATTTACAGTTTCATTCTATTTTTTAACTGGTAAATACATATATAATGGAACATTTGCCATTTCAACATTGTTCATATATATATTTCAATGACATAATAGTGGGGTCACTATGAAAATCCACTTAATGGTGACTGATTTAATTTTGGTTTTGTCAGTCTTAGATGTGGTCCCAGCAGTGCAAAACTGGCTAATGCATTAGGCCATCAGTTGACTACTAACAGAAAAGCTGTCAAGACCACCCAGAGGTACCCTGTAAGGAAGGCCTAAAATCCATTTCTGAAAACCAGCCACTAAGCATTCTGTGAATCGCATGGAGTTGCCAGGAGTTGTGATTGACTGGACAGCAATGGGTCCTCATAGTCTTACTGACAGGTTTTACATTTGCACATCAATTCCACGACACGATATCATCCTAAAGTGCTTGAAGATCGCTAGTCCTCCTCCCCACTCTCCCCTTTCATGGATATTATGGGTTGAATGTTCTTTCCCAAAAACACATGTTATAAATATTAACTCCGTTAGAGTTAAAGTCTCATTTGGAAATGGGTTGTTTTCACTACATTAATTAGAACGTATTAATGTACGGTATGTCCTAATTCAATGTTTTCTGAGGTCCAAAAGAGATCAAATAAACCAGCACCAGAGCAGAGATGGGGGAGGTTAGATGCCCCCAAACAGGAAGGTCATCCAGTGACCTAGGAACAAGTTTCTTCGTCCAGAGGCAATGGAAAGTGAAAGCCTTCTCTGGAGCTAGCATCCTACACTCTCACCTCTGGTATTCTCTGCAGCGAGAGAGCACCGTTCTGTTTGTTAAAGCCCCTCGCCAGTGGCATTTCTCAGACTTCTCTTCTCCAAGGCGAGTGTTCATTTCTATGCTCTTCTCCCAAGGTGGTGAGTTTGCTCAACACCCCCATCATGAGTGTGATTCTCTCCTGGCTTAGTCTCAGGGATGTTTATTCTTATTATCCTCTCATCTCTATTTCTATTTTAGAATGTGAGGCTCAGAACGGAACATGCTGTTCTTTTAAAAATCTGAGTAATACCAAAGAGTACCATTGACATTTTTATTTTAATTAACATGCTGCTACATTATAGTCCTACCTATGTTAGAGTACTTTGAATATATGTGGTGGAAAAATACATAGTAACATATATGTGCGTGCACACATATATATTTTTAAAATTTTAGATGCAAATCATATGTCATGACTCAATTACCCCACACAATAGTTGGGAATCACAATAAAAACGGTTTCCCCCCAATGTTTCATTCAAGCCCGTGATAAAGCAGTGACCACAAACTTATAGCAAACCACCACACAGGTATTTGAAAACAAACAATTAAGCCCAAATATGCTATTCCAATCACCTACCTTTGTTTTCACAAAGAGCTTCAAAAAGATCATGGGAAAATAGAATGAAAAGATAATGGAATTTTTTTCCACTAACTTTTGGAAGTCCCCGTGGGTATGTGTCCCATATTTCTCTATCTATATATACACCGAATGAGTTGGTAAACGATGGAAATGAATGTTAAATCTCCTATACTTTGCTGTCTAAAAACCTAGTTTGACATGGTTTACAATTAGAAAACCCATGCCAATTACTTGTAATCACACTTTGTTCCCTCTGACTTAGATGCTAACAAAATAGGTTTTAAACTAAACTCTTAAAATGGCATAAAGGAGGGATGGCAAGTCAGCCCGTAAGTTGAGAGCTCTACGTGCCTATGTTGTTTGACGAAATCAGTTGACGTTTGTCGATATCAAGTATCTCAGAACGACTCCTGATACTCATGTTCCTTTTCCTGTACAGACACGGACTGTGCTTCACTAATCTTATTGCAAAGCTCCCTCCAGACCTAGAGAAGTAATTACTCTTATTGGTTCTAGGGGGCAAGAACACCAGGGAAACAGCTACATGTTCTTTACAAATGTGTTCCACCAGTTGGATCTAAGTTTTACGTTACCAGTCAATAGTCACTCCAGCTTTTTTTTTTTTAATGGGAAGTTCTTCCTAATGGAGTTTAGAGTTCAGGAGAGTAAAAAGCCCCTTTGTAAAAATATTTTTAAGCTGACATCTCAAGGATAAACTGTTTATAGGTACATATAGTAGAAAGAATGAGGCACCCTAGTGGCACAGTGATTATGCATTGGGCTCTAACCACAAAGTCAGCAGTTTGGATCCACCAGTGGCTCCATGCGTGAAAGATGAGTCTTTCTACTCTCATGAAGGTTAGTCTCTGAAAGCCCGGGGGGCAGTTCTGCCCAGGTCTACGGGGCTGTTATGAGTCAGAATCGACTCGAAGACATGAGTCTGATTTTTGAGTGTGAGTATAAAAACATCCCAGAGCTCTGGGTAAGATTGAGCACACATACCAGGTTGTGCATTGGATGAAGACTTATAATGTGTAAGGGAGACAGGTATAGGACTCCTGGTGGCCCTCATAGTGAAGTGCTAACAGGTTGAGAAGCTAACCACAGGTCATCAAGTTCAAAACCACCAGTCACTCTGTTGAACAAAGACAGGTCTCTCTTCTCCCATAAAAACACACGCAGGGAGAGCCCTTTCCTGTCCTACAATGTGACTATGAGTCAGCATAGACTCAATGGCAGTGAAAGGTTGACATGGAAATACATGTACATAAAGATAGGTTGACAGATCATGAAAAAGATCTTGTTTAAGAACTAGGAACATTTTCTTAGTAGTTAGGAAGCCACTAAATTGTTTTAAGTAGAATTCATGATTGGGTTTATATTTGTAAAAGGTGACACCGACTACTTTTTATAAAAGAGATAATGATGTGTGACGAGGCTTCATGATGCAAATCAAAACTACGCTGAGACATCACCTCACACGTAGCAGTGATACCCCGAGAATAACAAAGGCTCGAGAGGGCGCAGGGAGATGAGAACCCTCATACATTGCTGGTGGGACTGTAAACCTTGGAATCGCTGTAGAAAGCACTATGGCAGTTGCTCAAACAGCTGGGAATAAAAACACCATATACACCCCAAAGTAGTAAGCCTTGTAACACAAAGTAGTGAGAACTGTAACCAAATTGTCACACAGATATATTTGAATCCAGGCTCCGTAAGCGCTATTTGCAATATCCCGAAGATGGAAACAACCCAAATGTCCATCAGTGGAAGAATGGATAAATGAATTTTGGCACAGACACACAGTGGAGTAACACACATCATCAAAGAATAACGATGAAACGGAAATATATTATTGAAGGACATTGTGGTGAGTGAAGTTTTTCAGTCACAAAAGGACAAATTGTATAGAAGCATTTTTAGAAAAGGAAAAATCAATTTTGACATCTTAATATTTTGACATTTTAAATAGCTAAAGAAATTTAGTTACCTTTTGGGTGATTAGTTTTACAGTCTAGATGTGGTAAAATGGTTAGCAGATTGTTAGTAATAATTAAAAATATAATATTGTAAGCTATGAGTTGCATTTAGAAATATATTGTCATTATCTTTATCAATCATACAGATTTTTAGTATGAATTCAGTATCTTCATTATTATCTGTTAAACTCTAAATTTCCTTTTAATGAATTGATACTAATTTATCAATTTTACTCATCCTGTTTATGTTTAATTTTTTTTCTCAATTTATAACAGATTGTGATGGATGCCTTTATGCATCCATCTTTTTGTCCTTATCTAATTATTACCTTTAGCCATATTAAATAACTTTTGTATGTATTATTGAATAGCCTGACAAAAGTTGAAATAATTTACATTCTCACTGAACATTTATAAATATACAAGTTGTTCATAATTTTACCAAAGCTGTATTTTAACTACTATGAACTTGTAAAACTAAAAATGGATGTTTAATGCTTGTTACTTCATATTTTTTATAATTGTACATTTTTGTTATAAGAACATTTTATAGGATATCTGCATAATATACCAATTCTCAAGATCTTCTACAACAATATTTTGTTAACACTCTGGTCTGTAGGCTGATTCAACAAAAACACAAAGGCAGACAAGCAAGAAGTTGGCTTGGCGGAATGTCAAAATTACACAGAGATAAGAGGAATTTAGTATTTACTGACTCCTGTCACTGAGCACACTGTATGAGGCATACATATTTGATATAAGTTAGATGTGAATGCAAATGATATAGCTATCTGTTAATCAAATGGAAGTGCTATCTACAAGGAAGACTGTATTTTACATGCACCCTAAGTATAAATTATGCAACCAACCAGACTAGATCATTGCCCAGAGAAACCTAAGACATTGTTTCCATTTCCAATGGTTTATTTTATTTTTTTTGATTGGATTGTTTGTTACCTCATTAAAGCAGCTCAATAATTTTTTGTATCATTCTGGACTATCTGTAGGTTTTGTGTGGAGCTCTGATTGGACTGCAGGGTAGCCATACGACTTCCAACCTCCAGCTACTGCTTGGGAGAAAGAAGAGGTTATCTGCTCATCTTGGGAAGCCTTGGACAATCTGAACAGGGTCACCACCCGTCTAAATTGATTCAATGGTTTCGGTTTGGTGTATTTTTGTATTGGCCATTAGAGTTGTTTGGAGATATTCTTGTTCTCCTTCACTTGGTAAGGTTGTAGTTATTGACTTCTTTGAAATTAAGCTTGGAGCTATTTTGTACTTTGGACAGTGAACTGTGAACTGAACACACATGATGTTACTACTCAGGATTTTTAAGAACGAGTATGTGGTTTACTGCATTGCTTTCCTGTTAGGTAGAAATAGGAGTTTAACATGTAGAAAGAATTCTGAAAAGGAGGTTAAGAAGGGTTTAACCATTTAAAGATTGGAATCAATGTTGCTGAATTTACAATGTAAAATTATTGAACCAGTGTGAGTTTTGCAATATTCTTTCAGCAACAATGAAAATTCAGTTATTTCTTTTAATATTTGCATCTTATTTCATTTGATGTCAAAAGCTATAAGAAATCCAAACCTGTGCCCTCTGACTACAGTTTATCAGTTTCTTTCATAACTAGTAATTTGATGACTATCCTTAATGCTATATTGTTCTGGGCATAAAATTCCATGGTAATTATATGTATCCACTTTTAATCTGATTTTTATTTACCTAATAAACTACAGGTTCAATAAATAACTTGAATCAAAATTGTCTTTTCATTTTTGTTTCTCTAAGTTACCATGTACCTATTACTTGATAAACAGTTTTTATGGGTCACCGTACATCAAGTATGTCTCTTGTAAGGTGAGCAAAAACCTGAGTGACATTAGTGGATATAATCTAGAATTCTGTTTATTTTAATGCATTTGGAACAAATATGAAGTCATATAAATATATATGAGTTTTACATTTGACCTTTTCCTCTAGTGACTTGAAAGTTGTGAATAAAATTCCTATTCTTCTACTGATCATTTCAAATTATCAATAAATTGTAACTGCAATTACAATTATAATTTTTAAAATCTATGCATTTCAAGAATAAGGTTTTTCCTACATAACACTGTTTGTGTATTATATTCCTTGACTAACTAGAAAAAACACACATTCTCCTTCTCTTTCCTTTGCTTGCTGTTCTGAACACAAATCAGAATTTTAGAGCATCCCTCACTATTTCCCTGTATCTAAGATCTTCCCCAGAACTGGCATAGTATTCAAGCTAGCACCTCAGATTCCCTAATTGTCCAAACAAATGAAAACATTTTAAAGTTAACAGTTGTTGCTTCTTCCCTCAGATAATATCTCTTCTACATTAAATATTGTTGTAAGTAGCTATTTTATAGCTGGAATTTAAAAACTTATGCCTTATTTCAGAGGTTTACATGCAAAAATATTAACTATAAATCCAAAGTTTTATATAACAGTTGCACCAAATTTGTGCAGCGTATTGAGTTAGTTTTAGTGATATTTGTCAAATAGATTTACTTACAATAACTTACATAACCTTAACATTTGTTCATTAGGCACTAACAATTTAACAATTTCTAATAAATGTATAGACTTTTGCTAGCATTGCCACCTACCTTCTCTTTCTCCTTTGTTCCATTTTACACATCTCAAAAGCAATTGGATTGTGGAGGATAGCTATGATGTCTTTAGAATGAAAAACCTAGTATATGCTCTGCAGAATAAATAGCACTCATTTCCCTTTTCCTTGTGTTTCCAACTTTTTTGTTCAGCCTTCTGTCTTTCCAACATGGTGTACAAGGCTTCCTCACACTAAATTGATTCTGGCTCATGGACTCAAGCTTAAAATATTTCTTCCATTCTACCTAGGAACTGCTACCACTTGTCTGTCAGTTGGTCACACTGTGGTGGCTGATGGGTGGTGTGATGCTGGGAGTTAAGTCACTGCTATTTCAAACCAGTAGGGGCAAACAAAGTGAACAGTTTTCAGCAGAGCTTGCAAACTAAGAACAGACTACAAAGAAGGAATCAACGAACCCTCCACTACGTGAGAATTAGCAGCTTAGACCCGATGCACAGCATGGAAACAGTCAGTCAGTCAGATGCTGAGGCCTAAGGATTGAAGTAGAGCATTGTCAGAAAGAGTAGCAGAAGATGAGCCTCCAGGCCAGAAGACACACAAAATATGACTGATGAAGATCTGCCTTCTCAAAGTAGAGTTGGCTATAATGACTTGAATGGAGTTACGATAAAGAAGTAAAGCCTTCAGAACCTCCATTTGCTGATATGGCAAGATTCAAATGGAGAAGAAACAGCTCTGAAAATCTAATAATAATTGGAACTTGGGATATATAAAGTATGAATTGTGGAAAATCAAAAGTCATCAAAAACTAAATGGATTGCATAAACATTGATATCCTAGGCATTGGCAAACAAAAATGTACTGGTTTGGTCATTTTGAATCAGGCAATCATATGATTTACTATGCTGGGTTGACAATCAAGAGGAATGGAATTTCATTCATTGTCAAAAAGGACACTGCAAAATCTGCGTGTGATAGGACTGTATCTATTCAGTTTCAAAAATCCAATCAATACAACCATTATTCAAATTTGTGCACCACCCACTAAAGCCAGTGATGAAGAAATTGAAGAATTTTATAAATGTCTTCAGTCTGAAATTAATCAAACATATAATCAAGATGCATCAATAATCACTAGTCATTGGAATATGAAAATTGTAAGCAAAGAGGAAAGAACAGTAGTTGGAAAATATGGTCTACATGATAGAAATAAAACCGGAGATTGTATGATAGAATTTTGAAGGCCAATGAAGAAAAATGTTGAATGATGCAGACAGTATCAAAAACAGATGGAAAGAATACACAGAATCACTGTACCAAAAAGAACTTGTCATGATTCTACCATTTTAGAAAGTGGCATATGAGCAATACCAAATGGAACTGAAGGAAGAAGTTCAAGATTCACTGAAATCATTAGCCAAACACAAGGGCCCAGGAACTGACAGAATAGCAATCAAAATGCTCCCACTGGTTGATGAAGCACTCGAAGCACGCACTATTTTTTACAATGGAATTTGGAAGACTACTTGACCAACTGAGTGGAAGAGATCCATATTTGCACCCATTCAAAAGAAAGGTGACCCCAAAGAATTCTCAAGTTATAGAACAATATCATTAATGTCACATAAAAGTAAAATTTTGCTGAAGATTATCCAACAGTGGTGGCAGCTGCACCTTGACAGAAAGCTGCCAGAAATTCAGGGCAGATTCAAAAGACAATATGGAACAAAATATATAATTGCTGATACCAAATGGATCTTGGCTCAAAACAGAATACCAGAAAACCATTAACTTGTGTTTTACTGAAAATGCAAAGGCATTCAATGATGTAGCTCATGACAAACTATGCTTGAGAAGAATGGAAATTTCAGGACTCGCACTTAATTTTGCTTATGCTGAACTTGCACATGTGTCAACGGGTAATTATGCAAATATAACAAAATGATGCTGAATGATTTACAATCAGGAGAAGTATGTGTCAGTGTAGTATCCTCTCACCATATTTATTCAATCTGTATGTTTAGCAACTAATCAGGGAGACTGGATTATATGAAGAATGCACCATCAGGATTAGAGGAAGGTTTATTAACAATCTACTATATGCAGACAACACAACCTGGTGTGCTGAAAGTGAGGAGGACTTGAAGCACTAACTGATGAAGTCCAAGGTTTGCTGTCTTCGGTATGGTTTACAACTCAATGTATATAAGACCAAAATCTTCACAACTGGACCAGTGGGTAACATTATCATAAATGGAAAAAAGATTGACATTGTCAAGGATTTCATTTTACTTGGATCCACAATTAATGTTAATGCAAGCAGTAGAGGAGATATAAAAAAAATTATGTTAGGTAAATCTGCTGCACAAAATCTCTTTAAAATGTTCAAAATGCCCCAAAAAACCAAACACAGTGTCATCGAACCAATTCCAACTCATTGCAAGCCTATATAGAGTTTCCAAGGCTGTAAATATTCATAGGAGCAGGTAGCTGCATCTTTTCCTTGTGGAGCAGCTGGTAGGTTTGCATCACCAACTTGTGGTTATCCATCCAGTGCCTATCAGACAGTGCAGCCACCCAGCTGACAGTTCTCAAATGTATATCTCACACTCATTCTGGAATCTTCATTTACCTGTCCAGTAAGTAGATAGTATGCATGATTTCTTTATGTTCTCCAATCACATCAGATCCTGCAATGTTCTTAAAACACATTATAATTTATGTTTCTATGATGTTTCATACACTATGATATTTTGGTAATGCCTTTAAATACCTATGAGTAAGTAATTTATAATATGAAACATTTAAAAAAAATGTTCAAAGACAAGTTTTCATTGGGGACTAAGGTGAGCCTGACTTAAGCCATGATATTTTTAACTCATATGCATGCGTATGTTATACATTAAATAAGGGAAGATGGAAGAAGAATTGATGCATTCTCATTATGGTGCTGGTAAAGAATATTTAAAGTGTAGTGGGCTTTCAAAAAGCAAACAAACTATCTTGGAAGAAATAGTGCCAGATGTTCCTTAGAGGCAAGGATAGCAGACTTCCTCAGATGTACTTTTGACATGCCTTCCGGAGAGAACTGTTCCTGGAGAAGGGCATCATGCTTGATAAAGAAGAAGCTCAACTAAAAAAAAAAGAAAGAAAGACAAAGCCCTAGACTAGAGAGCCTGACACAGGGGCTGAACCAGAGGGCTCAAATACAAGACCAATTGTGATGATGGCGCAGGACTGGGCAGTGCTTTGCTCGATAAGTCAGGCTCAACTCGATGGAACCTGACAACAAGAACAATAAGTCGGGAACTCATCTTCCCATTAGTTTCCATATTTGCACATTAGTAAAAGATCTCAAGTGGGATGGTGGAATTTGGCAATTGGGTCAGTGAATTAAAGCACCGTAGAGTCAACCTCCACCCCACCCACACCCATACCCACACCCATACCCACACCCATACCCACACGTGGGGTTCTGCCATCACTCAACTCATGGAGATGGTATTTTTACATTTCCTCTCTTTAGCATTTCCATGCAATTTCTACTTAGCAGGCAAACTACTTACTTCTCCTTCAGAAAATCATTGGCAATTATGAATTAATATTATCTAGAAAGAAAGAATCTGTTGTAATTTTACAGCTTTCCTCATTTCCCAGTTTGCAGGATCTGTCCCAGAACTGGCATATTTTTCAAGATTGCATCTTGAATGACAAACTTCCCTAATCATCAAAACAAAGGAAAATATTTAAAATGTGAATAGTTGGTGACTCTTCAATTTCTCTTGCTACATTAAATCTTGTTTGTATTGAGCTTCATTGTAGTTGAAATTCAAAAGAAACTAAATTCCCTTATACACTCTTTAACTAAGAAGTGTGGCTTTCATATATATTTCTATAGGCTTGACTCCCTTTTCTGTAAAGTGTATTTTTTACGACAATGTGATTCATTTCCTGTCAAGGTCTCTTATCTTCAGAGTAATAAACTATTTTCCTAAAAAGAAAAATAGAGGGAGACACATACATTAAGACTATATTAATGTGCCAACATTTGTAAGGTGACTGAAAGAGAGCTGTCTCCTAAATCATATTTTTTCTTTCAGAAGTATTTCCAAATTGACTATCGCAATGAAGCACAAGACTGACAATGGTCCTATGTGCTAAAATCAGAAAAGTCAGATTTATTTCCTCTGCTATATCTCCAAGTCAAAGGTTAACAAATAAGTCTACATTAAGAGAAATGCCAGCTTTTAGTACATCAATTACCAACCTTCTGCTGACAGTTCATCTTCACTCAGTGGCCACCTTATGTGTGTAAGAGTAGAACTGTGTTTCATGAGGCGATTCTTCAGAAGCGGACAGCTAGACCTTGCTTCCAAGGTACTTTTGAGGGGACGCAAACAAACAACCGTTTGTTAAGCAGCTAAGTGAATTAACTGCATTGCTTGGAGATTTTGATATACCAGCAGATGTAGTTACATATTCAAATATGTAAATAGTAATATATTATATATATGTGAAGATAGAGTTCTTTTTTACGTGTGTGAGGATAGTGTTCTCTACTAGCAAAAGGGAGTAACCTTTGCACCAAGCAGCTCCACCCCCAATGGCTCTGGATACAAATTTTTCCCACTTCAAGAGGTCAACCCTGCAAGTTACATCTAGTGAATTATTTACAATTCTTCCATTTAAAAAATGGTTACACGTATGCAGAAGAAAGGCCGGTGGATATAAAGGATGCTCCAGCAACCACCCAGCCCACCCTCCGCCAGGAGGTGCGTGCTTACATATTCAGGGCCTTATCTTGGTGGTGGCATATCTGCTCCACCAGGTAGATTGTCATGTTGGTTGAACAGTTCCCCTTCTGCCCCAAATCAGGCCTTTTTAGTCACACACTCTTATGCCATCGTTTCGGGACCTCTAAATAGAAAGCTTGATTCACAGTCTGACCTGGTGGAACAAACTTCAAATGCACTATGAGTCTACATTTTCATCCATTTGAGAAGTTGACAGACATCCAGAAGGAGGTTTGTCGTCAATTGACATTTCACCTTGTTTGAAACAAGAAACCTACTCATATGCTTGAGTTTTCCCCATAGTGCTGCCCATGTTAGCTGTGTTCAACATCACAACCATTTCTGTGGCATTTTTTCCTGAGAAGGAAACAAAATTTCACAGCCACATGCTGTTCTCTTAAATTGGCCATCACAAAAAATGAGGTTTGTGTGAAAACCTGCTTTCACAAAGAAATTCTCGGTGACCAGAGAGAGCTTTTCCAGGCGACACCACAATGTGCACTAACTCAGAGCAAGTTATTGGATGCTCACATAGAAGGAAAAACGCTTACTATGAAAGCTCCACTCAGCAGAGCGTTTTCCATTTTGCGGGCATACCCTTCATATTCTGATATTTAAACTTGCCTAGTTCTATAAGTTTAACAGGGTATGGTGTTGCACCGATTTCAAAGAGATGTTCAATCTTAGGCATTCAAAGACTTAAAAAGAATCTGTATTAAGCTGAAGAGTTTCTTTAGATGTGCCAGAAAACTGACAATATATTTAGCACACAAGGATTCTCTTATTTTATAAATTACATTACTAATGTCTCTCTTACATAGAAAAGGAGAACATATTCTACTTCCCTTGAGACTCTGGACATTGTACCTTGGTTAATCAATCCTGCTTTATTCAGTTCCTTCCTTCAGCATTTCATTTATTTATTATTTTCTATCCAGAGAAGTTGAGTCTGTGGCCCTGAGTATATTACACGAGTAGTTGTTATTCAGAGAATCCTCACAGTGATAACACTGTAGAAAAGGAAAGTAAGAAAGAACTCAAACACTATTTAAAATACTGGAACTGGACAACATCTTCTGTGAGAATGTCTGGGAATAACATGGAAATGAGTATGTAAAACATCTTGTTAAGAACACCTGTGTATGTGTGTGATGATGCTGATAACATTAACGTTTCTTTTACACCAATAGTTTTTTGCTTTTCTCTACAATTGGCACTGGTGTTTGAGGTGATCAAAGAGCTAGTGGCTAAGTCATTCATTCCAACATAAACAAACACAAAAAAACACCCTGCATATACAAGGACACATCAGAGCTTTCATAGGTGTTATCCATTTTGGAATTAAGAATAGATACATAATGCCAATCTCCATCAAATGCTGAACAAATAAACCTTTCTTTTCTTTTCTTTTTTAATGTTCTGAAGCCAGCACACTGAAAAGTACTAGCCACGGCAAGTGCTGTTATGATACATTTATATGTTAATGTTTCCACAGCAGACTAGGTTCATGAATACACTTGGAAATTGATAAAATGTTATTTGTAACTAATTATGTTTGGCCAGATTTTAAAATTCATTGTAGGTCATCTGTATAAATAAAACCAAAGTCATGTCGCTCACATTTTAAGTAAAACATGTTCCATTCTCTGACAATAAACTGAGCCTCTTGTCTACTATTGATTTGTTAAAAACAAAAACCCTGGAATAGGGACATAAATTAATCTACCCACATGTTTCTGGTTTCCTACCTTGAGTCTAGAAGTTCCTATATGATGCAAATTCTGAAGAGCTTAACTACTAACCAAAAGGCCGCTCATTCAGACTGCCCCATCTGGAAGCCAAGGCCATTGACTGCTCCCTGAGAGGACACAGCCTTAGAAAGCGGCACTCAGGAGCTCACTATGACTTGGAATGGACTCCAAACAGCTGGTTTGATTTTTGGTGGTCTGGGCTTGACACGTTGTTCAGCCAGATGAAAATGGTAAGAAGAGATAGTCATTAGCCTCAATAAGCTCCGAAGTCTAAGAGACAAGATACTGTCCATTAAGCGAGCATTGTCGTTCAGACTGATAGCTGATGAGATGAGTTAGCACACTGAGACAACCAAAACAGGCGGGACAACAGGAAGCACCAAGTGTTCCCTCGTCTGGACTCAATTTTGCTCACAACATCATGGCAGCGATACAAAGGCCTCGAGGCATTCTGTTAACATCCTTGACCCTGGGTCTGCACACTGTGCCTCTCAAGCTGCATGTACTTGTGGCTCTGAAATAAAGTTGAAAACCTTTAAAGAATGCTATTCAACTATTAGTGTTATCATTTGTTTGTAAATTTATATTATGGCTCTTAAATGATTTTTAAATAGTGGTGAGGAACAGGAATGACTCTTCTCTCTCAAAATTTGCCAATGCCTGCCTGTGAGAATCACACTTATCACTACCCTTTTGTTTTGCCTTGTGTGTTTTTTTTAATCACTTTATTGTGGGCTCTTACAGCGCTTATCACAATCTATACAACCATCCATTGTGTCAACTACTTTTGTACATGTGTTACAAACATCATTATCAAAATATTTTCTCTCTACTTGAGTTCTTGGTATCAGCTCCTCATTTTTTCCCTCCTTCCCCTCCCCTTCTCCCATCACGAACCTTTTGATAAATTATAAATTATTCTTATTTTCATATTGTTTTTATCCCTCCTCCTGTACATACTAATTCTTATCCTTTTGTTCCTCAGAGAAACCCTTCTTGGCTCTAGAAGCTTAAAACAGAGGCACACTCATCTGCTCCCCTGCTAATCAACCCTTGAGCCTTAGGTCCTTCTACCCCTACTGTGTTCTAGTGGTCTGCTGACACATCATTTCCAAGACAAAGCTGTTTCAAGGACATGGACCTTAAAAGAGAAACAAACATAAAGCAACTATGAGTGTTTGCAGTTCCTATTCCTGGCATAGAGGATGATACAAGTTATTTGTTCAACAAATATTTAGTATATAAATTAAATGTAGGTAAAACAGGTGTGAGGATTAACTGAAAAAAATATAATTAGTGCAGGGCCTATGATTTTGAACAAATTCAACCATCATTTATTCTTTTAAAGTCAAGTACATTGTGGTGTGGTGTGTTTGAACTTAAAATATTAAATGTAAGTTAATAAAACCCAAAAATGAAAATAGAAAAGGCATCACCCATTAAAGATAAATCAGAAATATGACATTATAAAATATACTCGATGATGATGATTTGAGGACACCTATCATTTGAATTTTCATCCGTGCTGACAGGGCTGTATTCCAACCCTTGACATCCGACATGAACTAACACCTGGTAGAAAGCAAGGACTTAATCCAACTGAGCTTTAGTCATTGTTAACATGTGAATGAGATTCTAAGATGTACATCATAAAGGTATTCAATAGGATAACATATGGAAATATTTTAGGCCTGTGGCTGGCATCATAGATGAGGAATCCATGCTCACTTCCTTCTCTTCCTTTTAAGTGCACGACAAACAGTGAAAACGCACCACCAGGAAGCAGTCTTAGAAAACCCCCCACCCAAGGGGAAACACTAGATTCACTTCAGGGTGTTGGGCTGGTCCACGCCTTGCCACATTTCAGTTTCATCCTTTGGGGAAAGCATAGAGATTTCTACCCCGATAGAGTTACAGTCTCAGAAACTTACAGAGGCAGTTCTAACCTGCCCTATAGGGTCACCATGGCTCAGCATCCACTCCAAGGCACTGAGTTGGCTTTCGTTTTGTGGGACAGATGCAGTAATGACCCTCACAATATTTTTGCTGCCACCATGTGGCTAGTGGCAGTTGATACAAGGGCCCTGCTTAGATTATTTAAATATATAACATAATTTGGGGACTTGCTTACCACAGTCTAAAAAATGTGATAAACATTTGATCTGTCTCATCTCGTTCATACAACAGGAAGAAAGGAAAACTTCCATAAGATTTGTACCATTTGCATCTCATTTTATATCTGTGCACTGACTGGACGTCCCTTCAGGAGTACTAGGAACTTTATAAAGCCAGGTAAATCATAATGTAGTCATTTGATAATTAAATTTAGAGCAGTTCCATTCCAGGGTCCCAACACCGAACCATGAAGATGTCTTTTTTCCCCTAATTATTCAATTAAGATGAAAATCAGAGTTATTTAGAAAAACACTTTATCCTAAAGAGCGGAAGACTTTCCAAGCACTGACAGGACAATGGTGGTTCTTCTCTTGCCACTTCTTTGTATATTTTGCTCCAGTGGATAAGCTGTTCATCACTACAAGTGGTTCATCACTCCCTATGGGTTAGGTCTGTGATATAAGTCTTTATATTCCCAGAATCCCCTGACTATTTATAAAGGCGTTATCAAGCAGATGTGTTAACAATCTTAATGTATAGTTCCACAAGCAGCTGTAAGATCTGATCTTGTTCTTATATCAGTTAGAAAGCCAAAGGTCATCCTTCTTTATAATTCATGCCCAATCTTAATTCGATCTCAGTTCCCCAAGGACAATCTTTCTTTCAGCTTCACTCTGTCACTAGGGTTTTTGTTCCATAAATCTTTACTGCATCTTTGGTTACGGAACAGCGGGGCAAGGGTTGAGGGCATGGAGGGGGCCTGAAATCAGAACCCGCAAATTCTGATGCAGCTATAAACTCTTGATGAGGTCCTGAGATATTTATTAATTTCCTTTACCCTTAATTCCCTGATCTCTAAAGTGGATGTGAAAATTTACTATACAGGAGCTTGCTCCTTCTAGGCGATCAATAGATAACAGTATCTCTTCCTTCTTCTAGCAAAGCAAGTGAACTGAATTCACATACTGTCACATAACACCCATCTGCTTCTAGGTGCCAGAACAACAGTCTCAGAACTAATCTGTTCTTCTCTGGGGATTTTCCTGAAATGCTTCTTTGTGAAAACATAGCACACAATAGGGCTGTTTTTATACCCCACATTTTCTTATTCAATGATAAATACAGCTCCCTTTAAAGTGTATGAGATTACAAAAAGGAAGTTATTGATGCTTATAAAATAGAAAAATTGAAATGTACTCTTTCCAAATCTGTATAAGTGAAGGCAGATAATGACATACACATTTTGGAGACACAGCTTCACTAAATAAGCAGCGCAGGAAGGGACAGCAGGACGCTCAAGCTGCTGGGTGGTGAACTAAAGGCCCTATTGGCACAAAAGGACGAAAGAGGGTTCGCGCACACATGCATATGTAGTTAAAACGCCAAGTAATAGAATATAGCCCAAACATGGCAGTAGACTATCCTAACAAAGCGTCAGCCCTGGTATATAATTTCAAATAAAGATCATGAGTGGATGAGAGCAAAAGACACGTATGATGGAAGATACATCAAATTCAGCAAACACTGAGCATAGGAGTAAAAATGGAAAAAACAGGATGTAGATATAGATATGGATGATATAGATATAGATATAATAGCATATGAGAGGAAAACAGCCTATTGTTTTAGTTCATGCAAGCACAGGGTTATTGCAAACAAAATGTTCCCAAACATGGTTCTACAATTAGTGGATGACTTCCCGCAAGCTCTTATTGACATATTTACCTTAGGCTCATTAAGATTCCTTCCAAAAAAAAAAGGATAACCCAAAGATGGGTTCTGAGGGATTCTACTGAGCCAGTTAATCTAAGGCAGAAAAACAAGTTCAGAGGTTATGATGATTATTTGGCAATCTTGTTCAATTTCCTTGCAGGAAACAGGACAATTATGGAAGCTTATGAATAAGTTTTATGAGATGCGAAAAACACATTGGTGAGAAAAAGGCCGAAAAAGTTGTTCCATGGTGCTAGTTTTCCTCTCATGACATCAAAGCTCATGCTTGACGTTAGTAAGACAAGAATTTCTTTGGAAACTCCATCCATCTATATTTCATCATTACTCTTGTGCCTTCAGGATTTGTTTAGTTCTCCAAACTCAAAGAATATTTCAAAGGAATGTGACTTAATTCCCTAGAATATGTCCAAAACGCCGTTTGACATGGTGTAAATTGAGGATTGCGAAACTCTTCAGAGAAGGCATACTGAGATGCAAACACTGCCTTCAGATGTGCATAGACCCAGATGGAGACTATGTCCAGAAACTACAGGGTCACATTTTGATATATTTATTCTGTGACTTGTACTAATAGCTTTGACTAATCCATATAGAACAAAGATTGTTATAAGTCTATGGTCCGAAGTTAGCTTCTCTCGGTTTGAGACCTATATCCATAGCTTGATAACTATGCAACTGGGAAACAGACTTTCCTTCTGTATGCCTCCATGTCCTATCTGTTTAAAGGGAGCATCATTTTTTAACAGTTGGGATTTATGTAGAGGTTTAATTGCAAATAATACAAGTAGTTCCTGATATTTAATTGGAATTCATGAAATATTAGTGTGTGTGCGTGTGTGTGTGTGTGTGTGTGTGTATATACACAAATGGTGCCAAATAGGTGCTAAATACCTTGCTGTAGAAAAGGCATTGTTTGATTTACCTTATAATCCATTGATTCTCAAGGAATGGCAAAGTATGTAATCAAAATACATATTAAAAACTCTCTTTGTATATGTGAGTATTCATTTAATATACAGGTGTGAAAACTAAAGACTGTCTTCAATATTATGAAAGACGAAGATGGAAAATCCATATTCACATCTTGACCTGACTAAATTCTTCCTTTGGTGCATATTTTCCCTTGCCACCTGCTCACTCCAGGGAGACAGCTGGCATGAATCGGCTCAGGCTTCTCAGTGGCGCGCGCGCACACACACACACACACTCCTCCTCAGGAATGAGAGAAGTGCCTTGTGCATGACAAGCAACCCCAGGGAAGAGAACTCGGATCTGAAATAAACAAATTAATATCTTAACCTGGTTACAGGCTCTTTAAACTGCATATTTAGATTCCAAGAACACAGCAGGGTAGAGGCAGGAAGCCCTCTATTCATCCTATAGCATCAGGGCTTTGGCACATGGGAAGCCTGTCAGGGATTGTGCATGTGAATGAAGAGCTTGCAGGGGTTAACCTGGATTTTGAAAATTTATTTCACAGTTTGTAGCCTGCTCAATGGGATAAATATCAGGCTTCATAATTTTTAAATTGTTTTATTTGGGGCTCATGCAACTGTTATCATAATCCATACATACATCAATTGTGTAAGGCACATTTGTACATTCGTTGCCCTCATCATTCTCAAAACATTTGCTCTCCACCTAAGCTCCTAGCATCAGCTCCTCGTTTTTTCACCTCCCTCCCCACTCTCCCGTCCCTCATGAACCCTTGATAATTTATAAATTATTATTTTGTCATATCTTGCCCTGTCCAATGTCTCCCTTCACCAACTTTTCTGTTGTCCGTCCCCCAGGGAGGCGGTCACATGTAGATCCTTGTAATCGGTTCCCCCTTTCCAACCCACCCTCCCTCCACCCACCCAGTATCACCACTCAGACCACTGGTCCTGAAGGGATCATCCACCCTGGATTCCCTGTGTTTCCAGTTCCTATCTATACCAGTGTACATCCTCTGGTCTAGCCATATTTGTAAGGTAGGATTGGGATCATGATAGTGGGGGAGGAGGAAGCATTTAAGAACTAGAGGAAAGTTGTATGTTTCATCATTACTACATCACACCCTTACTGGCTCATCTCCTCCCTGAGACCCTTCTGTAAGGGGATGTCCAGTATCCCACAAATGGGCTTTGGGTCTCCACTCTGCACTCCCACCGTCATTCGCTATGATATGATTTTTTGTTCTGATGATGTCTGATACCTGATCCCTTCAACACCTCGCGATCACACAGGCTGGTGTGCTTCTTCCATGTGGGCTTTGTTGCTTCTGCGCTAGATGGCCGCTTGTTTACCTTCAAACCTTTAAGACCCCAGACACTCTATCTTTTGATAGCCGGGCACCATCAGCTTTCTTCGTCACGTTTGCTTATGCTCCCATTTTCCTTCAGCGATCATATCAGTGAGGTGAGCACACAATTATATGATTTTTTTGTTCTTTGATGCCTGATAACTGATCCCTTTTGCACCTCGTGATCACACAGGCCGGTGTGCTTCTCCCATGTTAACTTTGTTGCTTTTGAGCTAGATGCCCGCTGGTTACCTTTAAGCCTTTGAGACCCCAGACACTATATCTTTTGATGTAGGCTTCATATTTTAAGGTCATGTCTTAAGGATTATTTCACTCTCTTCCAAGACCTAAATCCATTACCATAAACTATGAAAGAATTGAACATTAAGGAATAATACCGGCTTAGTATTTGAAACAGAATATGCTTCAGAGTCAAATTCTAATTTCAGATTTGCTCATTCAATTCTAATGCTGAACAAGTGACCAAATTCCACATTGTCAACTTATAGTAAAATGAAATCTTGTTTGCTAAGAAAGAATATATATATATATATATATATTCAGATTCACATAAATGGAACCCATGAACATATCATTTTAAAAAGAAAGGAGCGTAGTCCTTTTGCATTGTGACATTATGTGCTAACTGAAAAAAGGATAATGTATGGCTTGAAAAGTTGAGGCTTTTTGTTTTATAGTGCTACTGTTATCACAAATATTTTAGAAAGTGTTTAATTTAGGAATAATTATGATTATGAATGGTCTTCATAACTCTTGAAAGTATATATAGCCTTTCTTTAGAAAGGACAGGAAAATAACTAAATACAATGTTTCACTTTTTTAAGGACCACACATGTAAAGAGAAATGATAAAATAAATATTTACTCCAATATTTATTTTCTGTGGACCTTCTTTTAAACATGGGGAGAAAATAACCAAAGATGCTCGCTTTTGCCCACCCAGCCTGGTCACGTTCACATCACGCTGAGCTGAGGCGTGGTGTCAGGGTGCTGAGAGCAGTCACTACAAGATTCGTTCAACCCTGCCTTTAGCTTCCGCCTTCTTTGTCCATGAAGTCAATGAAGAATACATCTTTGTCGCTTAGAAAATGTTGGTCACAAATTATTCTTAGTTCTCTTGATCCATAAATAGAGGCTCCTGTTGCAACTCCAGAATTCTCCATCCAGACTCTGCTTCAAGCCTCCACAGGAAGCTTGTAAAGGCATCCACTGAGAACATCGGCCACAGTCTTCCCCCCATGATATCACCCTCCGGTCCCTGTGCCCGTGTCACAAACACATGACTTTTTTAAGGAGTTTGAGGCACCAGGGTCCTGATCATTTGTTTTCCTCCCCACACTAACATCAGCCTTAGTATGCCCAGGTTAAGACATGTGGGGTTTATGACCACAGTGATTCTTGGATAAGACAAAGGGGGAGGTGAGAGGATATGGAACAGCTATAGTGAGGGGCCACATGAAGGTAACCACAGAGCATTTAGTAGAGGACTGTAACCTACGGCCATGCTGCATCAGGGAAGTAGGAAAATATACGCCCAGACTTCAGTTAATGTTATAGCACCGGGCATCACCGGGACTCCATGTGTGCCCTCTCTTGACACTGGCCTCTTCCATCACTATCTCCTCTATATTATTATTTCATCTGTTGCACTACTTCTTAACCTAGATTGGAAATGGACGAAAGGGACTAAAAAGCCCTGAACTTATCATAAGTTTTCTACTCAAAAACTTGAAGGCTGTATGAAATTTTAATAATAATTTTAAAAAGCAGTGTAAACTTTGGCTTTAAAACTATATGTTAAACTAGAAACAGGATTCCGACTTATACACTCCTCTTAATAGCTATTGATTTTCTGTAGGGAGAAGGTGTCACATTCTCAAGGTCCCTCGGTTTGTATTAGCCATAGTGGAGTTAGGATGTATAGGAGAAAGAGACACGGGCAGGGAGGGCATAAGTGGTATGCATGTGTGTGTGTGCCTATGGATGAAATTTCATAAGTGTAGACAAGACAAACATCTAAGATGTTCATAGATGATCCTTGTTAAAGACAATGTGAGCTGATGCTCAAACAACACATCTTTACTTTACTTAGATATGAATTATAAAACTACACCAAACTTTTAATTTTGCAGCTTTTCCTGCAACAATATAGAGGTGATTGATGACAGGATTTGGGGAAGAATAGAGTGATTCAAATCATCTAAATTGTGTCCTGGAGATTAGACTTAATCTGAAAGGTTATGGAGAAGCACTGAAGAGTCTTATGTGAGAGAATGGCCTTATTTAAAACGTTTGTTTAAGAACATTTGTAAAGAGAGATCACAAGGAGAGAGACAGAAACCTGCAAAGCTTTAGAACACTGCCGGAAACTATGCCAAGATCGACATGTCACGAACGAGGGGCGTGGCAGTGGGTCAGATGAACATAGGAGAATGGATTTGCGGGGCTTTTAGGAATTGGGGTGGGTAGGATTGGGTGATTGTGCTGTCAAAAGACGCGCCAAAGATGAGTCCCAGGTAAGTCTGTGCAACCTGGGAGAAGGGAATTCATGTAATGATGGCAGGAGATGAAGGGGCATTTAAAAGAAAAGAGAATCAATTTGTCAGCGTTTTGTTGCCCTCGCGACACCCAGTGAAGTTATCAACTAAGTCAGTGGATACATAAGTCTACAGTCAAAGAAAGAACATGTTTGGAATGCTTTTTTGCTCGCTGCTAGTAGATTTAAGTAAGAGACAGCGACTGGAACCATGGCTTTCTAGGGTGTGGAAAAGCTTAAGGTCACTCATTCGACTCTGCTCCTGTCATTGACCAAGGCCTAGCAAGTATGCATTTATAATTTTAATAAATTCTAATACTAGCTATTGTTTTCCTTTAATGCATGAATACCAGTCATGTCATCTGAAACAATTTTCTTTAAATAGCTGTCTTACCATGCACAGTACAAGAGATTCCCATCTACCACAATTTATAAAAAATACAAGCATTCACAAAAATCATTTGTAAGAAGAAAAAGATAGGAAAAAAATAGAACACTTCTGCCTAATATGTCCGTTTTGTGAAGACTGACACGCAGTACTCCGCTGGTGGGTCTAGAAGGAAAAGCCTATCAAAATTTCAGAGATAATAAGCAGCAACATAAAGGGCTCATCCTTCATCTCGCATGGTGAAAAAGGGTTGCAGCAATGTCTTTGTTTCATTAGATAACATAGTGTTTGGTAGCAGAATTTTGCCTTTTAATTAAATTGACTTCCTATAAATTCCCTAGGGAAGAATTCCTGTAATAATTCTATATGTACTGAAAAATAAAATGTTTTTCTCATTTCAATCAATCAATTTTCACCTTATAGTTCAGGTACAGAATCACAGTATGTAAGAGTTGTTCATAACTTAAAATCAAGTTATGCAAGTATAAAAATAATAAAAACACAAAAAGTATTTTCCAATTCCTGTCGAACTATGTACTTTCCCTTATATTTTAATTTCTACTAAGAAGGGATCATAGTCAGTTTCAGAGAGAACTTTTGAAGGCTACATTAAATTGTATAATAAAACACTTCTATGACTAGTGTAGAAGACAAATTGATCGGAAGCAAGCTAGAACAATGAGAGACATTTTATAATGTCTATGATAAAACCAACCTCGTGATTAGAAAGAGACTATGTAAAATTTGAAAATTCATTTCCAGACATTCAAATGTATCCCAATATGTAGGCAAAAGTAATCCTAAATTTAAGTATTATTTAATTGTTTTTTGTTGAGAGTCTAAATATTTTTTGTCTGTTCCAGAAATTAATCTTTCCTCATTAAAATTTTAGCTTAAAGTAGAAATTATGTGTTGGACTAACATTAGCATTTTATTTCAATAACCGTATGATGCCAAGTAGTCAGTAAAATATTCTTCTATGTATTTTTCCCTGAGATTCTACTGCTAAGTCATCAAAAATAAAGGTTACTACACTTTCTAACATCAAGAGTAAAATTATGCAGCTTTTTATGACAAATAAAAGCAATAACTCTTTCCATTAAATGCAATACGTTATCAAAAGAGGGGATAAAAGGATGAAATGAGGTAATACTAACATGGCAATGGTTTCTAATTTCATATTACAATATTACATAGCCTGTCACACCCACAGGGTTTAAACTCACCAGCAGCCCTGTGGGATACAGATAAATCTGTCATGGAGATTTATAATCTCAGGAATTCTAAATAGTGCCACTGTAAGTCAGAATTGAACAATAGCATTGGGTTTGTGTTGTGGTATTGATCGAAGAAGAAAAGTTATGACTGGCATAGTGATAATTTAAATTTTTGTAAAGTTTCAGTATCATTCAAGCAGTTGTGGATATTCACTGAACTCTTTTTTTTTAACTCATTTTATTGGGGCTCGTACTTTAAAAAAAAATCATTTTATTGGGGGCTCGTACAATTCTTTTCACAATCCAAACATACATCCATTGTGTCAAGCACATATGTACATTTGTTGCCATCATCATTCTAAAAACATTTGCCTTCTACTTGAGCCCTTAATATCAGCTGCTCATTTCCCCCCCATGAACCCTTCATAATTCATAAATTATTATTATTTTGTCATATGTACACTGTCTAATGTCTCCGCTCGCCCGCTTCTCTGCTGTCCATGCCCCAGGGAGGGGGCTATCCATAGTCTTGTAATTGGTTCCCCCTTTCTACCCCACATGCCCTCCACCTTCCAGGCAT
>NW_022107432.1:6478423-6528774 GCF_000313985.2 Echinops telfairi | reverse complement strand
ACATTTGCTTATGTACACGTTTGTCTTCAATGATCAATCAGGAAGGTGGGCACTCATTGATATGATTTTTAGGTCTTTGATGTCTGATAACTGATCTCTTCTACACCTCGTGATCAGACAGGCTGGTGTGCTTCTTCCATGTGGGCTTTGATGCTTCTCAGCTAGATGGCCGCTTATATATCTTCAAGCCTTTAAGACCCCAGACACTATATATGATAGCCCCGCGCCATCAGCTTTCCTCACCACATTTGCTTATGCACACATTTTTCTTCAGCAATCGTGTCGGGAAGGTATGCATCCTAGAATGCCAATTTAAAAGAACAATGTATTTTTGCATTGAGTAAGTGCTTGAGTGGAGGCCCAATGTCCATCTGCTGTCTTAATACTAAACCTATAAATATATGCATGTAGATCTGTTTCCCCACACTTTTATATAAATATATTCACATATGTACATTCCAGTCTTTAGACCTCTATAAATACTCTTTTTCTCCTAGTTCTTTCCTCTATTTCCTTTTACTTTCCTCTTGTCCCACTATCATGCTCAGCCTTCATTTGGGTTTCAGTAATTTCTCTTGGTTACATTGCCCTTGCTGAATCCTTACCAGGCCTCTCACACTCTCCTTGCCACTGATTTTGGATCACTTGCTGTTCCCCTGTCCCTGGGTTGGTCAGCACCACCTCCTTACCCCCGCCTCCCCCTCTCCCATTTCCTCCCAGAACCATTGGTCACATTGTTTTCTCCTCCAGACTATTCATCCAGTCTACCTTATTTAGATAGATCTGTAGAGATAATACAATGTACCAAAAATCAAGCCATAGCAAGATAGGTGATGAATGAGAACACAATGATGACAACAAAAAAGAAAACCAATTACCCATAGAAGAATAAAAAAAAAATAACCAGTCTCTTGGCTAATAAAGAGCAGTATCAATTCCGAGCTCTTAAATATGTGACTTCAAATGGGAACACAGAGGTTAAACAAGATAGACTGTTGATGTATACGCTATGGTTTAAAACAATATGATCTATAATTATGTGATCCAAAAGCCTAATAGACAATAATAGAAATAAACAACAGCCAAAAATACAATAACAGCAATATTTATGTTAACTTTGGTTCATTTCATAATTTATTATTATACACAGGATATTCATTTCCAATGTATGACACATCACAAATTTCAAGGAGCTTCAACTTCCCACCATATGCACAACTCTGTATGGTAAAGATAAAGAATGCTTTCCAATTGCATTCAAATACACATAGATGCCTTTCCACTTTAATTCTATATCCTGATAAAATGTCTGTATAACCTTGGATAGTTTAATTTTCTGAACTTTATATTTCTGGAGAATCCTTACTCCAAAAAAGCATGGTCTAGATTATATCGTAGAGAAAAATGATACACAGTAAGATATCAAATAAATGACTGTATTGTCATTAATATAAGCATTAACCCTCTTGTCCAATCTATTCTGTTTCAATAATTTTTCAATTGTGCTCTTTCCAGAATGACATTATAGAGTTGTTTATAAATAATCCCAATGATCTATTTAATCACATAATATATAGTACTTGGCACAGAATAGGTACTTTTTAAAAATCCTTAGTTGTAAATTGAAAAAGCAAAACAAAACAAAACACAGAAATTAAAAGAGGGGGTTACCAAACAATATGGAAGAATGGAATTGAAAGATTTTCCCACCAAATTTTGAAGCCCTCTTGTATTTACTTAGAGCTTACACTGTTATAACCTTACACCTGTGCTGATGCCATGCTAAATGCTTACATACATTCTTAATAAAACTTTAATACACATGACTGCATTCTCCTTACAGCTGGATAAAATGAAAATGGAGAATGAAGGTGTTAATGGAATGACCTACTGGTCATAGTTAAGTGACAGGGGAGCTACTAGTGCAACTAAATGTATCCATTCAAAATCTATTATTTTCACATTGTATTTTACTGTCTTCCCATAAATATATTGAACATCTCAAGAAATTCTACTTCTTAATATATTCTTACCGATTTACTTATTACCAGAAAAAATATACCATAAATTATATTAGGCCAAGTCTTAAAACATACCGCAGGACTTCTTGAGAGCAATGATGGCATTTTAAAATTGTTTCTATCTGAGCCAAATGCCTACTGACTACCATCAAACTCAGACACTCCCTGCCATTGAGTTACTGCCAACCCCAAGTGTCCCCTGTGGGTCTCCAGAACTGTATCTGTTCCAGGGAGTAGAAAGCCCAGTCTTCCTCTCGAGGAGCTGCTGCTGGTTTCTAACCACCAACCTTGCAGATCATAGGATCACGGCTTTGGTGACTAACATAGAGATCCAAGAAATATCTCTCAAGCAACTGACTGACTGCATCCTATTTAATATTCAGAGTGATGATGTGGAGGCCTGGTAAGCTCTATGTAAAAAGGTCAAATAATATTCAATATATTGCCCTTATTAAAAATTAGAATTATGGTAACATTGATAGTCAGTAATGAGCTGAAAAGGATTCTTAAATTAACCTTTCGGCATCAGTTTAATTAGATATTTAGGTTAAGCTTAGTAACTGATTACCTTGGCAGTAGAATACAGTTAAAAAAATAAAAGAGCCAAGATAATAACTGGCTTATTTTTGTACTTGACCTCTCTGCCAAAGTTAGAGCAGCACTGGGTTTCCATGTGGACAGTTTCTCTAGGGTCTTTTGAGGGGACTTGTGATATCACTGCTGCAATGGTGATTGAATATAATTAAGTGAACAAATAAATAACCCAGTGCCATCAGATTGATTCTGACTCAAAGCAACTTCAAAGGACAGAGTAGAACGAGGTGTTCCCTGTGGTTTCAGAGACTGTGAATCTTTCCAGACCTAGAGAAACTCACCTCACTCCTGTTCGATGTGGATCATTCTCTTGGAAATATTATAAGAAAGAGGCAAAATATAAGAATCAGAAAATGCTTGTTGTAGAAGCAATCTACAGTCTCTGACTTTCCTCCAGTAAGAGTATCTTAGAAAAGAGGTTTTGTAATTATTTTATCTACATTCATCAACTATGTACTGGCCACTTATTATGTGTTAGGATTTATTGAACACGATTGTAATATGACTGATAGAAAAATATATATTTAGCAATAGCTAACATTTGAGTATAAACAACAACAAAAAAATAAACTCACTGCCATTGAGTCGATGCCAACTCATAGAGACTCTGCAGGGCAAGGTAGAAGCACCCCTGTGAATTTCTGGAACGGTAACTCTTTACATGAATAAGAAGCCCCATCTTTCTTCCTTGGAGTGTCTGGCAGTTTTGAACTGTTGTCCTCATGGTCAACCTAAGGAGTAAGCACTACACCACTAGTGCTCCATAACATTCTAGTATAAGGAGACAACAAATATAAAGCACAAACTAGAAAGACTATTAAAGGTCATGAATCTTATGAAAAAAGAAAAGGTGTAGAAGGATGAGAGGATGTGTAATGTTGAGTAGGGCTAGAGAGCATGTTCTAAAAATTAAGATGCATAAGTTAAAACTCATTAAGAAAGGGTTACTAAAGCAAAGTGACAAATTAAGTATATTAACCAGTCTTTTAGATATCTGAGAGAAGTAAATTCTGGACTGAGAAAGCCCTGGTGCAAATACTCTACGATGGAACACTGCTTGCCAGTTTTAGGATAGCAAGCATGTCAGAGTGGCCGGCCAAAGTGAGTGAACGGTAGAGTCGGGAGATGAAGTCCGGATGGTAATGAGCAGCGAGACCCTGACAGTCCTTGTAGGCAATATTCAGTCTCTACTGTTTCCTCTGAGTAAAACAGGAAAGCCCTGCACGTGTTGAACTGAATAATGACAATGCCCGGTTTCCATTTTAAAGTAGGACTTTGGTTGTGTTGGACACAGACTGTAAAGGAGTCTAAGCAGAAGCAAGGAGACAAGATAAGAGGTTATCACAGTAATTAAGGCCCTAGAAGATAATGACTCAGGACAGATTAATAACATTTGTGGGAACAAGGCTGTTGAGTTCTCAATGTTTCTGAAGGTGAGACTGCCATGGGTGCCTGGGAGGTTAGAAAAGATGTGAGAAAGCAAGAGGAGTGAAGGACAAGTCGAGAATTCTGGTTTGATCCACAAGACAGGTGAGATTACCATGAATTGATATGCGGTGGACTTGGGGTGAAAGAGATGTGAGGTGTGAATGTCAGTTGCTGCTCTCATTTCTTTAGAATCTATCCCAAGTAGAGAGATTCATGGGTCACAGGGCATTTCTATTATCAATGACTAAAAACAGCATAGTAAATACACATAATGGAATGCTACGTCATGTTAAAGAATAATGATGAAAACACCTCACAACATGAATGAGCCTCGAAGATATGATGCTGAGCAGAACTAGTCAATTACAAAAGGACCTACATTGCAGGAGAACAGAATTGTAAACATCAAGAAACGATTTTGCATCAAAGGAATCATTCTTTGATGGTTGTCCGAAGTGGGAAAATCAGTGTGGGGAGTTACTGTATTATTGAGAGTACACACATATATGAACGGGTCAAGGGAAAGGCAATATACAGTAAGAGAAAGGTCAGCAAAAAAAATGATGGAGGCAGGGGGAGACTAATCAAATGAATGCAAAAGTTAAAAAAATTCAACAGGTAAATACTGCTATATCCACAAGCCTACAAGAATGGTGATCTGTCAGTAGATGTAAGGACAGACAGGCAGGCTAAAAAGGTGTAGGCAGGAGAGTGGGTGCATACTCACAAATATATACAGGCTTGATGGAAAACATTTATACAATGGCTTTACCTGTGCTACAAATATATTCATGAGTGTGTGGCGCATACAAATAGCAAAGTTACTAAAACGTCTTGGACATAACCAAACATCTCATGGGAATGAATTGTTGGCCCTAGGGTTCAAACACTTATGGACACCAAGGTCAATTGGCCTAGAGACAATGTAATCATACACTAGGGAGGTTTGCACACCTTAGAATAATCTATCATTTGAGATAAAAAAGGCAGTATTTACCCGGGGGAACAATAAGACTTTCTACTCATATGAAGAGTTAGGCTCAGAAACACACAGGGGCAATTCTATCCCATCCTATAGGGTTGCCATGAGTCAAAATCAACTCAATAGCACTGTGTTTGGCTTTTTTTTTTTTTTTATTGAAGGAAGGGGGAACCAATCGCAATAATCGACACATAACTACACAACTCACCTCGTCCCCCCCCTTCCAGGGGAACAAATAGCAGAAACCATGGGGGAAGGGACACAGTGGTTGGTATATGATAAGAAAATTTAAAAAATAAAAGTAAAATAAAATAATAATAATTTATAATTTATCGAGGGATCACAAGGGTGGTGGGGAGGGAATGAAAAAAGTGGAGCTGATACCAAGTGCTTAATAGAAAGTAAATGTCTAGAAAAGAATGATGGCAACATGTGTAAAAATAGGCCTGATACAACTGATGTATGTATTGTATAAGAGTTATAAGAGCCCCCCAAAGAATGATCTTTTAATAAAAAAATAAAAAACAAATAAAAAATTTAAAGAAAAATAAATTTGATGATTAAATTTATTAAACTCACATGCTCTACATATTTTAAAGCCTTTTAAAGTCAATAGTAAAAATGAAATCCTTTTATCTGGTAATGTGTTATTCAATTTTAACAGTGATCTTTCTTTATTTTTCTCTGAAAGTCACTCTAGATCTTTATCTGGAGTTGAGATAAAGATCTAACCAATGCTGCAGCAAGAAGAGAAATGGCAGCAGAGACCCCTGAGCCCTAGAGACTTGCTAAAAAGCAAACAAAAAATGGCAAGACTGTAGTGTGGGGCATGAGGTGGAACATGATTTTACTCTCCTGAGGGCTCTAAGTGAGGATATAAATTTGGCCATACTTCAAATGGCACTTGCTTTTTTATTTATGGATTTTTGAAATTTGATCATTTTATCGGGGGCTCATACACCTCTTTTCACAATCCATACATCCATCCATTGTGTCAAGCACATTTGTATATTTGTTGCCCACATAATTCTCAAAACATTTGTTTTCTACTTGAGCCCTTGGTATCTGCTCCTCATTTTCCCCCTCCCTCCATCCTACCCCTTCCTTCACAAACTCTTGATAACTTATAAATTATTATTGTCATGTCTTACACTGTCCGACATCTCCCTTCACCCACTTTTCTGCTGTCCGTTCCCCAGGAAGGAGGTTATATGTAGATTCTTGTAATCGGTTCCCCCTCTGTACCCCACCCTCCCTCCACCCTCGCCACTCTCACCACTGGTCCTGAAGGGATCATCTGTCCTGGATTCTGTGTTTCCAGTTCCTATCTGTACCAGTGTGCATCCTCTGGTCTAGCATTTTGAGTCAGTCTTCCTTTTTGGAGTAAATGGAAAAATAAGAACAGTCTTCCTGTGTGTGTTGGGAAAAAATGGAGAGAGACAGAAGCCAGCAAGAAAGTATCCATGGTAGCAGGAATCAAAGCAATGTCCACATTACAAGAAATACAGTCTTTCCAACCTTGCTTCCGAGGAATATTCTGACTGACTTCTTCCAAGCCAGATTTGTTCCTTCTTCTGACAGATCATGACGTACTCAATATTTCTGGCCAACATAATTCAAGTGCATCAGTTCTTTCCCAGCCTTCCTTATTCATTGTTCAACTCTCAAGTGTGTGTGAAGCAACTGAAAATATTGTAGCTTGGATCAGGTGCACCTTTACCCAGGAAGCAATTTTTACACATTTTAACAAATCAAAGCAGTCTACTGCAGGAGATTTGTCCAATACAATAAGTCATTTGATTTCTTTTGACTGCTGTTTGCAGAGCCATGGATCTAAGAAAAATTAAACCGTTCACACCTTGAATGTTTTCTCCATTTGTCTGATGTTCAATTTTATTATTTACTCCATTATATTATGTTCCTTATTTTTTCAGTTATGAGGATTTTTGTTTTCTGTACATTGAGATGTAATCTATACTGGAGCCTGTATTCTTTCATCTTCAGCAAATAATGTTTTAAGTGCTCTTCACTCAGCAAAAAAATCTGTATCATGTCATAAACTTGTAACATATCACAGATTTTCAATCTTCAACCTTCATTATTCCATATACAGCACAGGTTCTCAGATTATTTTCTAAGCATACATATTTAATAATTAGGGAGAAAAGACACAATTTTTTCTGATTTTAATCCATGCAGTATCCCCTTGCTCTCTTCGAATATCTGCATTTTAGTTTACATATGGTTTCCAAATGAGCACAATTAAGTATTATGAGATATCCATTCTCCACAATAAATGCATGGTTTCTTAAGACCAAGTGTCTTTGAATAGTCAGTAAAGCACCGAAAACATATTTCTGGTAGTCTCTGCTTTTAGCCAAGATCCATCTGACATCAGCAATATACCTCAGACTAATATTAGCCCATTCCAGTGGACTAAGACCTACAATAGTCATCTTTATGTACTCCATTCATTTTTGGCAAGCTCCAGTTTTCATAAACTGCATACTTCATGCATTTCTCATTCTGACTAATAATGGATTTCTTAGCTGTTTCTTAGATTTGGAGTTGTGTCACCTCAATAACATAAAAGTTCAGAAGCTTTGCTCCATCCATGTCACTAATGCTGACCAGGTTTAGAGGAAGCAGCTTTTGCCCCATTGTATTTTAAGATATTTCACCCTGAGGGCTCATCTCATAGAATTACATTAGACAAGATTCCACTGTTATCTTTCCTCCTCTGTGTTCATTTGAAAACACCGATGAAACCCACCCACAATTGGTGATCCTGTTCTAGGTGATCCACAGCTTCTAGGTATTTCAGTGCAAGACACCACAACAGTATGATAAACTGACACAAGAGAGGTGGGGTGATGTGCTAAGCCCATAAAAAAGAAATATGGAGAGAGAAGCCCAGGTAATTCAGTATTATGGGTTAGATAAGATTGATATATGAAACTTTTAAGTAGAAAATAGATAATATATATTTATGGGGCACACATTACTTAAAAGAAAGGATCTTCAGAAAAGTATTAAAATAATACCACTATCGAGTTCTAAACATACCACTATAAAGTTTTTCTAGAAAATGGGCTTATTCATTTCAGATGCCATCCTATGGGGGGAAAGGCAGTCTACAAGAACTTGGCTTTTCCCCCACTCCTTACAAATGTGAATCTCAGTGTCATATCATTTTCCCCACTGAGATTTATATTCATAACTGAGACATCGGAAATCTGATATGGATGAAACTGAAATCATAAAGCCCGTCCAATCCTCCCTTCCATTTCTTTTAGAAAAAGGAAAAAGCAATATTGTGCAGTGGTCTTTGTCTTGTAATAACAAAATAGGCTTAAGTTGTAAAGTATTGAGTGGCTTCTGGCAAAATCACATTGTGAGAGAGAGAGAGAGAGAGAGAGAGAGGCTTCCAAGATTATAAGTAATAATGTTTGCTTCTAAAATTTGGTCAGTTTTTATGTTATACAACTCTCAGTCTCTTTAAAATATTACTAAACATAAGTTCACTACCTATAGAGTTTTAAAAAACAACACTAACCAGGGGATTGATTTGCATATTTTCTCTTCATAATTACTAAAGATGGGAGCACAAGCTACCAGAGATGACGTAGCAGGCTGCAACTGGATAAGGAAACCACGGCCAGCAAGATGCAATTCCAACTCAGGGCAACCTCAGCTGTCTCAGTAGCCTTCTGTTCCATAACGTTTGCAATAACTAATTTTTCAGTAGTAGATTTAGAAAGCAGATGCTGTCTTGGAGGCTGAATGGAGTAAGGAGAAGTAGAGAGCACGTGAAATGCTTTTGACCCATTTTAGAACTTCAATTTTCTGCATTAATCTACATAAGGAATTAATTTGAAAAGCAGCACCGGGGAACATGGCTGTGTTTGATCTTAAAAGGGGCCAAATTTGGGGCAGACTTACACTCCTGGCAATATATTGCTATGTGCCACTTTGGTGCTGTGCTGTCACAACCATCCCCAATTTTATGCACATATTAATATATCTGCAAGTCCACCTATATAAGAGATGCTAGAAAAAAAATGTGAGAAGAAAATAAAGGGAACATCGGCCCCGGAGTTACATGAGAGTGTGGGAGGTAGGGGATGGGAGGAGGTGTTGGCCAACCCAGGGACAAGGGAACAATAAGTGGTTCAAAACCAATGGCAGGGAGGGGATGGGAGGGCTGGTAGGGAGTGACCAAGGGCAAGGTAACTGAGAGGAATTACTGAAACCAGAATGAAGGCTGAACATGGTAGTGGGGCAGGAGGAAGGCGAAAGGAAATAGAGAAAAGGAGTAGGAGGCAAAGGGCATACATAGAAGCCTAAACACAGACATGTACATATGTGAATATATTTAAGATTATGGGGGAAATGGATCTGGGTGCACATATTTATAGGTTTAGTAGTAGGGTGGCAGGTGGACATTGGGCCTCCTCATGCGCATTCCCTTAATACAAGAGCACCTTGCTCAGCTAAACGGTCATTTCATGATACCCACCTTCCCGACATGATCGCTGGAGACAGACATGTGCATAAGCAAATGTGGTGAAGAAAGCTGATGGTACCCGGCTATCAAAAGATATAGCATCTGGGGTCTTAAAGGTTTGAAGGCAAACAAGCAGCCATCTAGCTTGGAAGCAACAAAGCCCACAGAGAAGGAGCACACAAGCCTGTGTGAACACAGGTAGCAGGGATCAGGTAGCAGACACCAAATAACAAAAACCATCATTGTGTGAATGATCACCATCCCCACATAAACGCTGAAGACAAATGTGTGCATAAGTAAGTGTGGTGAATAAGGCTGATGGTGCCCGGCTATCAAGACCTATAGCGTGTGGGAATTAAAGGCTTGAAAGTAAACAAGCGGCCATCTAGCCTAGAAGCAACAAAGCCCACATGGAAGCAGCACACCAACATGTGTGATCATGAAGGGCCGAAGAGACCAGGCTTCAAGCACCAAAGGGGGTGGAGAAGGAGGGGGAACATATCATCTTGAATGAGGGTAGCGCATGATGAGGACCCAATGCCCATCTCTAGACAACTGGACATACCTTGCAGAGGGGTAGTGGGGAGATGAGTCACTCAGGGTTCAGTATAGCAATAATGAAACTCACAACCTTCCTCTAGTTCTTAAACGCTTCCTCTCCCCAACTACCATGATCCAAATTCTACCTTGCAAACCTGGTTAGACCAGAGAATGCACAGCGGTACAGATGGGAACTGGAAACACAGCAAATCTAGGACAGATGAACCCCTTAGGACCTATGGTGACAGTGGCAATACTGGGAGGGAAGGGGGCCGTAAAAAGGGGGAATCGACCACAAGGATCTACATATAACCTTCACTCTGGGGAATGAGCAACAGAAGGGTGGGTGAAGGGAGACACCCAGCAGTGTAAGATAAGATATAATAATAATTTATAAATTATTAAGGGATCATGAGGGAAGGGGGAGCGGGGAGGGAGGATGAGGGGGAGGGGGAAAAGGAAAGTGAGGAGCTAATTCCAGGAAACCAAGAGGAAAGTAAATTTTGAGAATGATGAGGGCAACAAATGTATAAGTGTGCATTACACAATTGATGTTGTCTGGATTGTGCTGAATTGTATGAGCCCCGATAAAATGATTAAAAAAAAAAAGTTGGCAGTAACTCAACTTGAACAGTTAAAAAAAAAAAAAAGGCTTCGGACCAAACTTAATTGAAGAGGTCTGATATATTTCAGAGAATTCTGAAAGCAATATCAGATAGTTTTAAAAGGCCGCGAGAAGCTGTCTTGTCCAGGTGGACAAATAGGTACAGGAACAAGAGCTACTCTCTTGCAAATGCAAGTAGCACTTTCGTCATTCCCAAAGTTCTCTTCATTTTCCCAGGCTGTGATAAGAAGTCCTCTGCCTGTCTAGCAGGAAGACAGCTTCAGCCAACTATGAATATCTTTGTTTCGGAGATCCTGCAAAGCACTTAATTGTTGCTATGCAAGAAATGTTGGAATTGTTTTCATTCCTCTAGGATGAATATTGGCTTCATTAAAATCAAATTTACACCCTCAGATATGTTTCGATTCCTTTGTGTGTGTATATAATGGCTTTTTCTGTCAACATTAAATCATGGTGTTATCTTTTTATAGAGATTTTAACAGTAAGTAAACTCAATATGCATAGTTCGAAAACTCCAATTAAAACCAGTTGCCATGGATTCAATTGTATGGCAACCCCCGTGTCTGAGTAGTTGTGTGATCCTTAGGGGTTTCAATAGCTCATTCTTTTCAGAAGGAGATTGTCAGTCTTTCACCTGAGATACCTTTGGACGAAATCAAATCTCCAACCTGTGGGTTAATGGCTGAATGCATTAACCATTTCACTACCCTGCTGTGGTACTGAATTATTTCATTTGATATAAGAAACCATGATCAAGTTTGCAAGTGTATTGAGAGTAACTATAAACAATGGCAAACATAATGCCAGCTAGAGATGTTAAATGTGAAAAAAAAAACACATCTTGTATTCTATACAATACAGGTAGAAAGACATAAGGTTATGGTGATGCATGGCTTTCTCGTATTTACACACAGAGTTGCTGGGAATGTGCTGTCACATACTGACTCCTTAGAGATCTTGTCATCAAGACCTAATTGCACTGATTCTGAAAATTTTACAAATTCTCACAAAGTGCACAATCTTCAATACTTTATTAATATTGTCACATAATAAGACATTGTTTTCTTTCATTAATGAAGCAACACTGTGAAAGTATGCACCAAATTGCCTAGACTATGATTCTAATACTGGGTGGTTGTCATAGCTTCTGTAATCTGATGCAATTATTCTCCATTTTGTGATACCATGTAATTCACCTCCATTTTATGTGTTGTAAATCCTAACCTCTATATAATATTGAGGAAGGATTAGTATCTTGAGTCACAGCCTTAAAAGCGACATTATGTAAGTCAAACCTTATTAAGTTCACACATCACACCTGTACTGTAAAGAGATTCTCCTTGGAGATATGACCTGCATCCAATACAAAGCTTCTTTAAGCTATGGGTCTTAACATCATACGGGGTCACAAAACTGAAAATGGGGGCTGAGCAAACTCTGGCAATAGTAAAAGGCTTCTGAACATGCAAAGACCAAAAATCAATTCACACTCAAACATGCAATGCATCTGAGGTGTCTCTGGTAATGTTTGCCATGTTACAAATTTATCAGGTGAAAGGGTAGAAATTGGGAAAAGTTTAAGAAGAATTAACCTAATATATATAAGAGGGCTTCAGGAGGGTCGCATAAACATAAAAGCTAATCAACATTTTCCACAGACTCTTGAAGCTCCTTCATACATGGTTTCTCTGGAAACACTGTCTTTGCTCTGAATCCTATAGATGCATATAGTTTATCATCACCTGAACTCTAGTTTGTGGGGCATGAGCTAGTAGCCTGTTATTTGAACTGCCATTTTTGCGATGTACCAGTTTTCAAAACCCCATGAGGAAATCCGGTATCATGTGACCTGCCAATTTTGGTTCATCAGCCCTGGAAACTTTCAGAGTCAGGAGAAGCATTCATCTTTCATCCATAGATATTGGACTTGTCAGTCAATATGACTGTGGAAACTATTTCCTTGAGATTCATCTCAATCTCATTGATCTCTCTCGCTCTTCTCTCTGTCTCTGTCTCTAGCTCATGAATGTGCGCTTTACCGACTTTGCTTCCCTAGAGAATGCAGCTTAAGGCAGGCATATTTGCACAGAATTAAATCATTACATATCAAGTACTAAAAGCTAGATAAATCATGCTTAATACCCTTCAATAGCATTTTCATAATTTCCATAATTTAAAGTCTTAAACTTCTTTCTATTCCTCGTAGTAATCAACTAAGTCTGCAAATTAACTTGAAATTAGCGATTAATGGAAACAAAATCTCTCCAAAAAGGTCATCTGCTGAAGTTGTGATAAGGTCATTTCCCAAGAATCCCAACAGTCATGTCCTGCCCTTTGTCATCAGGGCATTAATTACTGGTTCAAACAGACAAGAAGCATCAAGACAAGGGGAGCCTGCGAGAGAACATTGTAAAGAGCAGGTCTTTCACCCATGTTCTCCCTTGACGGCTAAACCACTTCACATTTGTATTATCAAGAGTCACCGTAAATCTGTAAGTACTGCCATAGTTGGGTCACTAGCTCAAAATATCACACAACACCACATTGTACATCAAATATGGCTCGTAAACAGGCATCATAATCTTAGCCTGACCTACACTTTTTCGAGAAGTGGGCAATTATCAGCCATTAGATGAGAATCATCAGCACTCCTGTAATGAAATATGGTTGACTGTCAAAGATTCATTATAATTGCACTGTTATATTATAAAAATAAAATCCAATGGGTTTTGTTTTTCAATAGTCCTTTCTTTTTCTGAAAAATGAGTCTGGGTCTCTTCTGTGTGAAAACTGGAAGTATAAGATAAGATTCCCTTACAAAATAAAGCAGTTTGGTTTTAGATTCATCAATCAATGAAATGATAAAAGTTATCAAAAAAGGATTTTTCACTGAGAATGTTCCACGAAGCAGTCGTTATAAAGGTCAGCAGTTGGAAACCCCCATCTGCTCCAAGGGAGAGAAGTGAGGCTTTCTACTCCCATTGAGAGTTCCTGGCTCGGAAAACCCCAGGAGGGATCTTACACTGTCCTATATGGTCTCTATGAGTTGGAATTGACTGGCTGGCAGTAACTTTCGAGTTTCTCCATATTTTACATGAAAAAGCAAATACACACACTCATGAGTATGTATGATCAATTAAAAAATGTCTTGTTTATAAAAGAAGAATCTAGACAAAAATCATCCTAACTATTGAGAAACTCTATAGCAAACATATGACCTTCAGAAATTCATAAGCGCATAGTTATTTCATGTGCAAAATTTAAGTTTTATATATTTTGTGATATATAAAATCCAAATAATTCCAGAATAAGCATTTCATGTTTCTAAAAATTCTGAGATATAAATCGATTTGCTTAGTGTTTTTCTCTTCTATTAAGAAAGAGAATTTATGTTATTTGATTTTCTTCCTAAATATGATGAAAGAAAGCTTCACTCAACCATTTGATATTATAGAATATTATCTAAGTGTGTTTCAGTGTTCAACATTATTGATCAAATATAGATTCTTTTCACACTCAACATGAAACCATTATGCTGTCACTTAAAAGGGAATCAAAACTTTAGATTAGATCCATCTTTGGGAACTTAATTTGATCAGAGACATTGAGGTACATTGCATTTTAGAAACAGGGATCAAATCTAACATTAGCTGTCCCATATCCAAAGAATAGTCAAATGTTATTCTGGGAAATCATGTCAGTTCATATCATGTATGAATAGCTACATGATTTAAAGAAATAACTTCAAAACCTAGACTGTGATTGATTAATATTTCACATTCTTTAAAAAGAGTACATTTTTCTTAATTTTATGTGAAATTTTTTCAGAAATAATTATCATGCAAAAGTATTATGTGGCAGCCAATTTAATATTTATAAAATAAGTGTAGGATTATAAACTAATCCAGCATAGTTTAATCAAAATATATACCTATTATATGAATGCACCTTTCTTATAATTATGTCCAGCAGAAAACAAACAAAATTACAATCTTCCATACAACACAAGGAACCATACCTGAACACTAAGTTTATGTTACGGTAGGCCACAACAATTTTTGCACATTTCAAAGAATTATAAGCACAACCTTCTACTTAATTATATTTTCTAAAACTTACCAAGTTAGAAGCCAATTGGGAAACTAATTAAATAAAAATATTTATTACTATAATATGGATTATCAAGATAATTACATGATTTTTGTTTAAGTTACACTCTTTAGAAAGTAAATTACCAGCTTGAAACTTTAATTTTCTATTGTATTTCCTTTCATTGTTTGTGGGCAAAGGAAGAAATGATTTTCATATTGGAATTTATTACTATAACGAGTAAAAGTATATGAATCTTATATGATTACAGAATGTCAAGCCAAAAAATTAGTTTAAAGAGAAATGTTATTACACTAAGAACATAGTAATTATTTTTATAAGTCAAATATTAATACAGAAAGCTAAAGATTATAATCTAAGGGTCTAATAAAACTATTTTGCTTTCTTGGATATTCCTAGTGATCTGTTAATACTCCATATTTTGTATCTTTCATTGCACTCCTTTTAGCTTTGTATTAAACATGTTAATGGAACCAAATCATAATCAATTGGATGTACATACTTGTATACATATTTCCTCCAGCTTCCTTATTGCCACAAGGCAGAGTGAAATATGCCTGTGTCCTCCGTCTTTCTTTACCTGTGCTAACACTGGGTCTCCCACGGGCCTCTACAGCGATATGCTCAATGTTTCATTGCCATGGCCACACAGAACAGACCGACAGAACTCACGATTAATGGGATTTATTCGGAAAGTTAACAAGTTACCACATTTCAAGATCAGCAAACAGCAACACCACGACAAAGACAGGCTTCTGCTGCAGGTCAAGTACTCTTTAATGTGGTCTCCTAAGCAAGGAGGTAGAGAGCTCATGAACCACATAAACCCTTCTTTATCAGGATATCTTAAAAACTACTTCGACAGAGGCAGGCTCACCTCAGCAGTGGTCACTTTCTCAATTTAGGAGAAGAGGGAGCAGATCAATCAATGTTGCCATACAACCTCGTTCTAAGATCATCCCAAATCAATATGGACTTCGACAGGCATGCTAAGCAAACATTCCGGGGAATTTAAGTTAAGCTAGAAGAGGGGTATGTTGGGGTGGGGGTCGTGGTGAGCATATCCGTTTCTGAGAAGGCGATTCCATGGCTACTGCCAGGTAAACTAGGTGGAGCATTCCGCTATCCAGAAAAAAAATGCCTGTTACTACTTTCCTAATTGAATACTTTTGACCCAGTTCCTATGCAGCCCTTGGTGAGCCATGCTGTGTGCTAGATACCACTGGTGTTTTAAATTCGTACGCTATGAGGCACACAGGAATCCTCATGGCCCACAGCAGAAGGATTCAATATGGAAATCCCACGAAGTGAACTGAGCTTTACCTTAAACTCACCTGTTGTAGATTGAAGAAGCTGAAATACTACCTTGGATTTAAGGCTGAAATGCCCTAGTGTAAGCAGAAGCAGAGGACGCTTCTCCTAAGGTTATGGGATTGGATTGGATCGCTTGCTTGGCCGGTGGCCAGTGAACTACGGTATATTTACTATGTCAGTATTCGTTTTGTTTCCTTTCTTTCTTTCATGGGTTAGTTTGGGAGATACAGTTGTTATTGAAAGCTTTGCCCTATCCCCCAACCTCACTGTTCATGTAGTGACTAGTAACTTAAGCATTTTAGCTGTTTAAATCAATAATCCATGTACTTCTGTTTGAAAAGTTAGTCTACACATATAATTTCCTTTTCTCAACAGTGGTTTAAATTCTGTCTTTGATAAATTAATTTTATTATCAGGAGAATTATCTTATATTCCTGGGGTGTGAGCTATAATGTTCTCTATCATAAAATGATAATGCCTCTAAAGTGAATCTGAGACATATAAAAACCATAAAGATATGTAAATGACAGGCTGGTGTGCTTCTTCCATGTGGGCTTTGATGCTTCTCAGCTGGATGACCACGAGGTGCAGAAGGAACAAGATATCAGACATCAAAGAATTAAAAATCAGATCAGTGGGTACCTACCTTCCTGATACGATCACTGAAGACAAAGGTGTACATAAGCAAAGGTGGTGAAGAAAGCTGATGGTGCCCAGCTATCAAAAGATATAGCATCTGGGGTCTTAAAGGCTTGAAGATAAACAAGCAGTCAACTAGCTCAGAAACAACAAAGCCCACGTGGAAGAAGCACACCAGCCAGTGTGATCACGAGCTGTTGAAGGGATTGGGTGTAAGGCATCAAGGAAAAAGAAATTATGTCATTGTAAAGGTGGGTGAGAGCAGAGTGGAGACTCAGAGTCCATTGGTAGGCAACTGAACACCCACTTGCTGAGGGGTTGTGGGGAGGAGACGAGCCAATCAGAGTGCAGGGTAGCAACGATGAAACATAATTTTCCTCTAGTTCTTGAATGCTTCCTCCCCCCACTATCATGATCCCAATTTTGCCTTGCAAATCTGGCTAGACCAGAGGATGTACATTGGTACAGAAAGCAACTGGAAACACAGGGAATCCAGGATAGCTGACTCCTTCAGGATCAATGGTGAGAGGGGCGAGGCCTGGAGGGTGAAGGGAATGTGGGATAGAAGGTGGGAACGGATTACAAGAATCTATGTATAGCCTCCTCCCTGGGGGATGGACAGCAGAGAAGAGGGTGGAGGGAGACATCGGACAGTGTAACTTGTGACAAAACTATAATAATTTATGAATTATGAAGGGTTCATGAGGGAGGGGGGAGGGGGGAGGAGGGGGGAAATTAGCAACTGATATTAAGGACTAAAGTAGAAGGCAAATGTTTTGAGAATGATGAGGGCAACAAATGTACATATGTGCTTGACACAATGGATGTATGTATGGATTATGATAAGAATTGTACGAGCCTCCAATGAAATAATTTTTAAATATGTAAATGAGTTTTAATTGTAGGCTTAAGCTAAGAACCATTAGTTCTTATGCCATGGCCGTGCTCAACACTTGTCCTTATGAAGACACCACTGAAGATAGGGGGCTCTACCGAAGTGTGGTGGAGAAACCCCATGGCTCCAGCTATCGTACAGTATAGCTTTTGAAGTCTGAAAGGCTTGTCTTCAAACAAGCAACTATTTAAGGGAGGCCAACTCAGTTCACGTAGAAGAAGCAGACCAGCACTCCAGCCCATGTGATTCAAGAACTGCAAACAATAAAATCCAAATCCAAAGGAGGGAATGGCATCAGAGCTTAATTTCTAACCGTCATGTTTGTGGAACACTATGGATGACAATGAAAGCCCAAAAATCCATTTTCAGGGTCCCCACAGACATTAAGCTTCCAGTGAATCGTCTCTGACCATAGTCAAGGAATATTAATAGATTAGTTATCAGACAAAGAGCATTGTAAAATCGATTATGGTAGATATAATTAGGTTTAAATGTAATACCTTATCATTTTCTCTCCCTTTTGTTCCATTTTAAAGTTGTTTCAGTTTTTAATATTTTCTGGGTTTTTTTCTATTGAAGTTTTTCTGAGTTTTGTTTTGCCATTACCATTATTGTTTGTTTCTTGTTTGTGTTTTGTATTATTTTCTCTATATGAAATCCATACTAGGTAAATCTATTGACAGTAAGTGGAGTAAGAATTACTTACAGACATGGCAGGGGAAGTCGGAAGGAAATGAGTAGCTAATAATAAGGAGTACAAGAAAGAAGTTATGTTCTGAAATTAATCATGGTGATGATTGCACACCTCTTCTTAATATGCTTTAGCTCTTAAATTGTATGAAATGTGTGTGTCGGGGGTGGGTAGTCCGTAAACATTAAGAATATTGTCATTTCATCACATAGCAGACAAATCCCTTTCTGGTCCTCAGGCTCTCAGCTACGTGGTGCCTTGGCTTCTGCCTCTATGGGTCAGACAGTCTGCCCGCTCTGACTCATCATCTTGTAGTCTTTATCTCCACGCCACTCATGAGCTCTGTCTCATGGTCTTCTTGCGCTGGTCCCTGGTTTGGGTTGGGCTCCTTTGCTACGTCCCATGGTCTCCATGCTGCAGCCTCTGGTGCTGCTGGTCTGGGCCTCCACCATTTCAGACAGAGATCTGGAACATACCGGTGGCTCTTCTTCTGAGGGTACTGGGATTTTCTCCGTGATTCTAAGATGGCTCTTACAGATAGAGGAATGGCTTTGATGGTGGTATGTTTTTTTGTCTTTCAACACACCAGTACCCCCACAGAAAACAAGTGGCTCTTGGCTCTGATGTGGCTCTGACCTCTATTAAGGTTAAAGACTGAATCTCACCTTAATCTTATCCAGTGTAGCACAGAACTCCCTTAAAAATGGGTTTATAACTGCAAGTATAGACTCCCAAATTTTAATACACCACATAAGGAATAATGGCTAGAAGGATCATATTAATTCACAACATCTGAATATTTGAACAAATGAATGATTCATTCATGTATTAAATAAATACCTAACAATGTCTAATAATGCTTTTCATGCTCATGAAATAAAAATGCCATTGGTATGGATTGAAAAATATTTTCATAATATTTTGAAAAACACTTTTACCGTGTTTGTGTTTATTAATATGCTAAAACATTAAATATTTGTTTTATTAAAAAGAATTAATTAAAAAAACAAGTCTTTTTAGCATTCTGTTTTCAATGATGTGAGAACAAAGCATGGAAACAGTACCTTGGGATATTGTTTGACAGGAATCAATACCCTTTCTGAGAGCTTTATGTTTTTGTTGCTGATGACATCAAGGTATTTCTTCTCTTCATCTTCCTTTTTCCCATCAGAACCTTGAAATTTTTCAATTTCTAAAAAAAAGCACAAGGAAACAAGGACAGTTTGTGAGATGAGGAAAAAATCATCATACATGATTGTTCTTATTAATCACTGCCTTTTTAAACAGTATTTTGAAGAATCGTGATGAAAGAATTCAAACAGCATGTTCTTAACAGTTTTGTGAACACTGCTGCTTTATAGGAGGTGACCTATGTCAACTAAAATTAACAGTGGTAAGTGAAGATTTGACTGTGTCTTCTGTGAAACCAAAATAAGGCAGCTTGTGAATTTTAATCTCTTCAAAAGTGTATAAAGAGAAACATGTCCTTTGATTATTTAAAACACCTAAGCAAGCATAACTGGAAGCAAAAACTACATATGACATAAGGTTATGTTTTATTTTTCACCAGAATCATTTGTAGGAAAGTAAAAGCAACAAAAATGGTAACCATTCAATTGTCTAAAGCACAGTAGTAAAGGGATATATCATGATATTTCCTATTTTATCCATATTTAAAGGCAATTAAACAAAATCCACAGAAAATATTATCAAGGAGAAAATCTGTAAATGCTATCTTTCATATTCATTAACATGAATTTATCTGTTTAGGTGTTTGAGAAGAGCTATTAATTTTATCTTATGAGACAGTTCCCATATTGGCTGTTTTGAAAAAGTGTACACTCTTCTTATATTAACCTATTACATTTATTCAATAAATATTTTTGAAACTCTGTGACGTGCTAAGGAGCCCTGGTGGTATCATGGGTTACGTGTTGGGTTGCTATCTGCAAGATCAGCAGTTCAAACCGACCAGTCACTCCGAGGGGAAGGATCAGGCTCTCTACTCCTGTGACTGTCTACAGCCACCGAAGCCCACAGGGGCAGTTCTCCTTGACAGGACAGGGTCACCATGAATGAGAATCAACTTCATGGCAGTGAGAGGTTTGAGTTATTTTCTACATGTTACAGCCTTGGGAATCCACAGGAGCAGTCCTCTAGGGTCAGAATTGACTAAATGGTAGTCATTTTAGTGTTTGAGTTAGTGATGCATGATCTACTCCTCAGCATACACTTAACAGAGAGAACATCTGTGCTTTTGTGGCATCTATAAGCTGTAATAGTCATGGTTGGGCTGCTAACCATAAGACATCAGTTCAAAGCCACCAGCTACTCTGTGAGAGAAAACTTAAACAAACAAAAAAACCACACCAAAAATTCACTGTTATCTATTGATGCCAACTCATAGCAACCCTGTAGGGCAGGATAAAACTGCCCCGTGGGAATTTCTGAAACTGTAACTCTTCACCAGATTAGAAAGCCTTGTCTTTCTCCCATGTAGCACCTGGTGGTTTTGAAATATTGATTTTTCAGGTCACAGCCCAATGCATAATCACTACACCACTGGGGCTCCTTTCATGAGAAAAAGACAAGGTTTTTTTTACTCCCATAAAGAGATAACAGCTTCTGAAACCCATAGAAGCAGTACTACTGTGTCTGATAAGTCTATAAGTCTATGGGTCAGAATTGAATTGATAGTGATGAATTTGTTTTGGCTTGAGAGATTTTGTGGGGGAAATGACAAATGACAAAAACTCCCATGAATATACACATATGTGATAATATTTACATAATTCTATATGAGGATAGATAATACAATTAAACAAAGGCATGAAACAAAGCAGGACCAAGGAATGAAACCATTACTTTAGATTGGTAGGATGATGTTTAAATAGAACTAGATGATGAGAGAAGTTAGCTATCAGAAGATCTCTAATTTTACAGCCTCATGGAGAAAGAGTTTGATTTCTTATTAGTGTAGCAAGAAGCAAGAAAGCCTGTGTGGCCGAAGAACAGTGACTGTAGAGAACACGGATAGGTAGTTAATAGACCAAATCCCAGGATGTTTTTCTGCTTTTCACTGTGAGTATATTAAGTTAGATTTATAGCCTTGGAAACACCAAGGGACCGTCCTATTCTTTACTATAAGGGAACGATGAGTGGAATTTGACTTGATTGTAGAGGGTTTGGTTTTGAGGTTTATACTGAGAATGTGTAAGGTCAGTGAAAGAGAGGAAGAATTAGAAGGAGATGGATTTGCAATGGCTGAAACAATAGACTCAAACATGAAACCAATTGTGAGGATGGTGAAAGATTATGCAATGTTTCATTTGTTATTAAGTGGGAACCAACTTGAAAATATCTAACAGCAACAACACTGTGAAAAGACATTGGTATGTTCTAAGTGAAGGAAAGAATTTACTGCATCTGATCTTCAATTTTATAGATAATATTGATTATGATATAGAAAACTGATCATGTTAGAAAGCAAGCAAACAAGAAAACCAACCAACATCATCTAGATGAATAATTATGCTTATTTGTACTGGTATGGTAGAAATTGTGATATTGACAGCCGTGTGTGTAACTTTAGTCAATTCATAGAATTTATTTTATGAAGTATGTTTAGGAATTTTTTAAAAATTACTAATTTTCTTTGTGTCTACTGGGTAGCTATTATTACCATAAAATTACTTGCAGACATTCATTTTTCTGTCTTTGGACAAATAGAGCAATTTTAAATATAAAATTAATATAAAAATGTGCCATCTTTGAGTTTTGCTATGGCCTATTTCTGTTTCTGTCACATTGAGTAGAGAGAAAGTAGTAATAGTCACTTGACTTATTCATATTATTGTTAGTTGCCATAGAGTAGGCCCACATTCATGGTAACATATTCACAAGGGAATAAAATGCTGCCTGTCTGCTACCCACCCCATTATAGATTGCTATTATACCTAGGGTTTTGTGTCAAGTAAGCTGGGGCAGATTCACAGTGATTCATCAGTAATTCCCCAAAATAAGATCTCTTCAGGGTGTGGCCTGTTTGCATAAGATCTTATGGAAAGCTTAACATCTGGATCAAAATCTCACATCGTACTCATCATATAACCTCTAGTTCTCTGGTCTTGGGCCAGCAACATATTATATTACCTATACATTCAAGGAGTCATCAGCAGCCTCCTCTGACCTGTCAACTTTAAATTAACTCTCTCTGCTCCCAGAAATATGATACCTGACCTGCTGATCTTGGGTTCATCACTTCCCACAGTTAAGTCAGGAGAAATCTCCCGCATGACAACTAACCCATGGACTTGGAATTTGGAACTCCATATATTTCAGGAAACAATCTTTTACAAAATTATTTGTTGGAGCTGTACAAAATTTAAAGCACAATTGAAGTAGTAATACATCACTTTATTTAGATTATGCCTGAATGAAAGCTATACTGCTTAATTTGCACCAACCTATTAATAGGCATTTTATCAGCCATATGCTAAAAATTCCCATAAGGCAAGTATACTAAAATAACTTGAACTGTCAAAAACAAGTTATAGGTAATGTGTTTATAATTTCATCTTATAACCTCTAGTTTTTGACCTTGAGCCAAATTCTTAAATTTGGAGAGGGACAACCTTTGGCAAATTATTTAACAAGTCACTTTAATGTATTGAGTAGCATTCTCTATTCAAGGCTTGCAACCTCTTAAAGGCTCTCACAACAGTGTAGGAAGATCGTTTTATCCTCTAACACTGACAATGAACGTTTATGACTGCCCTTTGGCTATGTGCATCTGTCTAATGTGGGACTTCCAGGCTGGTCAAGGCTACTGTAATGTGGGACAAACCGAAGAAGCCTTCAGTTCCCAATCTATTATATGTATGGCTTCTCCCTAGTCACTCTTTCATAAAAGGAAATTGAATTTGTCTGGCATTACTTACTTCTCACACAGCTACCGCCTTAGCTATTTTAGTGGTTTTCAATTTGATAAATCAATGATTAATTTCAGTAACTCTCCTACCATTGAAATAAGGATGAATAATATATCATTCCCAATGCTTTTTCAGTTCACTTTTGCACTTTTAATTTTTGGCATTTCATTTGCCCTTCTGATACTTTAAGGTATTTATCTCATCTCTCCTGACATATCTACAAGACTAATAGCTGAGTAATTGCATTTGTCAAGTGCACAGTCTCTGAAGGGTATGTGCCAGACTAGCCTGGATTTAAAACCAGGGAAACCAATTTATATAGCACCTGTCCTACTTTCATCTTTATTTAGAAATATCTCTTTTCGTATTTCATAATTGTTGTATGATCTTTAAGGAAGTATAAAACAGAAATATTCTTTAAAAAAATAATAAAAGGCTCCGACCCACTCATAATAGTACTGTTAGGTAGCTAAAAACAGGGCCAAAGGTTGTCCCTCTCCATGCCTGAAGGTCCCCCCTACAGGAGATCGGAAGAGAATCAGGCGTGCCCTTAGCCAGCCATAAAGTCTACTGAGCATGCGCCAATTCAAACTCAAGCCAGGTGGGTGGTACACACCAGGGCAGCCCAAACTAAGCCGAGAATTCTAATATCAACTATTTCCCACCCGAGAAATCTAATATTATCACTAAGCAGTAATGACTGAATAGTATAGGAAGACATATCAAGCCGTTTTTCTATTCTATAAAAAATAAATTTTCTACTTAAATTTGGCTGTCATATTATTGAGAAAACATGTCCCAACAGTTGGGGTAGACTTACTGAGAGACTGTGGGGAGGAGACGAGCCAATCAGAGTGCAGGGTAGCAACGATGAAACATATAACTTTCCTCTAGTTCTTAAATGCTTCCTCCCCCTACCCCATCATGATCCCAATTCTGCCTTACAAATCTGGCTAGACCAGAGGATGTACATTGTACAGATAGGAACTGGAAACACAGGGAATCCAGGATAGATGACTTCTTCAGGACCAGTGGTGAGAGGGGCGATGCCTGGAGGGTGAAGGGAATGTGGGGTAGAAGGGGGGAACCGATTACAAGAATCTAAGTATAGCCTCCTCCCTGGGGGGTGGACAGCAGAGAAGAGGGCAGAGGGAGACGTTGAACAGTGTAACTTATGACAAAACTATAATAATTGATGAATTATGAAGGGTTCATGAGGGAGGGGGAGGGGGAAGGAGGGGGAAAATGAGCAACTGATATTAAGGACTAAAGTAGAAGGCAAATGTTTTGAGAATGATGAGGGCAACAAATGCACATATGTGCTTGACAGAATGGATGTATGTATGGACTGTGATAAGAATTGTACGAGCCCCCAATAAAATAATTTTTAAAAAACTCTAAATACCAAGGACTTTAGTATTTTCAGTTCTCCAACAACTTTAATTCCTAGGCATATACCCAATGATTGATTTACTTTAGCATTCACTGAGTGCATTTTAGTGACTGGAGTACTGATCACACCGTGGTTAAAGCAGTAGGATGCTAACCAAAAGGATAGAATTCAAACCTACCAGCTATTCTACGGAAGAAAGATATAACAAATCTTCTTCTGCAAAGATTCAATTCCCGAAACCCAATGGGGTAGGTCTACTCTGTCCTCCAGGGTTACCATGAGTGCAAATCAACTTGTGGGCAACAGGTTCAATTTGTGCCTCCGTCATTACAGTGTTATAACGATGTAGACATGATAACAAAGCCAAATTTTGGTGACACCAGCATTCACGTTGCACCACTTCATAGATCTGAGAGGGAGTTCGTAGAGAGAAGGGAGGATGCAGGAAATTTTGGTTACTTCGCCTCTTCTCTGTTTTCCTTATTGCCAAATAATTTAATTAATTCTGCTTTTTTTTTTTTTTTGGCTTATATCATTCTGTAAAGGCTATTTTATTTTTTACATAAAATAACTAATTTTAAAATGATTCTTTATTGATTAAAAGTGTAATGCTATGACTTATTTTAACCACAGCCACCAGGAGAAAATTCACTGAAGAACACGTGAGAAGCTGATCAGTACATTAAGAATTGTAGATAAATGGAAGGATTAATCAGCTAGACTGAGGAGTTGCAATATATATTCTTATATATCAAGAATGGTTCTTTATTTTCCTAATAATTTCAAGAAAAATATCCATTATATCCTATGTTATACTTCAGTATATTCTATCCAAAAAAATATTTCTTAGTGCTAAAATATGTAAATTTTGGAAATAAACCCTAATTGTAAAAATGTGTAAAACTTCACTAAATAGGAATCTATTTGGCATAAGTTCATGTTGACACATTTTCTTAACACATTTGATTTCCTCTGTGATAATTCATACTGAAGTATTTCCTACTTTAAAAGTGTTTATTATTTAACTGTGATTTTCCACACACTACTATCTAGTATATGCCTGACTTTCAAAGTAGAGTTTGTTTCATTTTTAGAGTTACTAATCTGCTATGAAATTCTGTAGGAGGCCTAGTAGTGCTATCAGTTAAGTGCTGGGGTTCAAAACTCACAGCTGATTCACAGGAGAAAGCTTAGTTTACTTGCTCAGTTAAAGATTTATAGCCTTGGAAATATAGGTTCGCTATGAGTCAGAATCCACCACTTCGTTTTATGTTTATCTTACTATCAGAGGTTGTGTGTTGCTGTGATGCTACAAGACACGTCACTGGTATTTCAAATGCCAGCAGGGTCGCCTAGAGTTAACAGGTTTCCGCAGAGCTTCCTGGTTAAAGAACTGACTCCATAGAAGGAATCCACTGCCCAGTTCAGAGGAAGTCGACACTGAAACCCTTATGCACAGCATGGAAACCTTGACAGATACTGAAGGCCTAATGAGAAGAAGCAGAATATTGTCAGGGACAGTGCCCCAGGAGTAGCCTGTCTGATTGGAAGGCACTCAGAATGTGACAGGAGTTGCTACTTTCTCAAATTGAGGTGACCACAATGACAAGATTGGGGCAAAACCTTTGGAAGTGGAGCCAGTAGAATATGCATTTGCTGATGGAGCACGGTAAGGAGAAACAGCTGCAAATGCCTACTAATCACTGAAATTTGGAATGTACAAAGGATGATGCTAGGAACATTGGAAGTCTTCAAAGATGAAATGGCACAAATACATTTTCATATCCTAGGTGCTAGTAATCTGCAGTGGATGAGTGTTGACAATTTTGATCTGCCAATCATATGGTTTGTTCTTCAGGTGGACAATTAAGAGGAGTGGCATTGCATGGCCTTCTCCTGAGAATTCTGGGAAATCCGGTACTTCCTCCTTGGAGCTGGGAGACACTTCTCTCTCTGCCACTCCTTTGGAGACATTGCAACTGACAAGACACATGGAACTACCCTAGTGCCCTAAGCCGGACAAGCCACATGGATGCAGCTGGAGAAGCCACAGGAGAGACCACTGCCAGGACTGAGATGCTCACAACACTGCTGGATCCAGACTTTCTACCCACTGGCTTGTGATCGTCCTGCATTTGACTCCATTGCAGGTGTTTCATGAGTTTGAAGAGGATTTTATAAATTGATATCAGACATATGGGCTAATATCAGACTTAAGGCCTTGGACTGGACTGAGTTGGGATGTTTTCTTAATATTCAACTGATCCTGTAGATAAACCTCCTCCTTATACACATATGTGTGTCCTTGGATTTGTTTCTCTAGTCTACCCAGACTAACATAATAGGGTTTTATCTATTTGACTTCAAAGAAAGTTAATTAATACAATCATTATTCAAATGTTTACACCAATCACAAATGCTAGTGATGAAAAATTAAAGAATACTGCCAACATTTTTTGTTTGAAATTGATCAAACATGTAATCAAGATAAATCACTATTTACTGGTGATTGGAATTCAGAAATTGGAAGCAAAGAGGAAAAGCAGTATTTGGAAAATATTTTCCTGGTGAAAGAAAGAATTGGAGACCGCATGATAGAATTTTGCAAGACCTGTGACTTGTTCATACCTAATACCTTTAGTTCAACAATAAAAAGGTACATTTACACAGGGACTTCTCCAGATAGATTGCATAGAAATCAAACTGACTACATCTGTGGGAAGACATGATAGAGAAGCTTAATATCAGCAGCTAAAACCAGGCCAGACAGAGGCTGATCCTGGAACAGACCATCAGTGATCATATATGTAAGTTCAGGTTAAAGCTGAATAAAATCAAAACAAGTGCACAAGAGCCAAAATAAAGCTTTCAGTATATCTTACTTTAATCTTGAGAACATCTCAAGAACAGATTTAATGGACTGACACTAATGACAGAAGACCTGATGAGTTGTGGGAGGACATCAAGGAAATCATTCAGGAAAAAAACAAAAGGTCATTAAAAAGACAAGAGCAAAAGAAAAAGAAAATATCAGAGTGGATGTCAGAAGAAACTCTGAAATTCCCTCTTAAACATAGAATAGCTAAAGCAAGTGGAAGAACTGATGAAGTCAAATAACTGAATAGGAATTTTCAAAGGATCATTCGAGAAGACAAATATTATAATGAAATGTGCTAAGACCTGGAGTTAGAAATGCAAGAGGGAAGAACACACTCAGCATATCCGAGAAACTGAAAGAACTCAAGAAAAAAATCCAAACTCCAGTTGCAATACTGAAAGATTGTACAGGCAAAATATTGAATTATGCGGGAAGCAGCAAAATAAGGTGGGAAGAATACACATTCACTGTACAACAAAGGGCTATTAAAGATTCAATGATTTAAGGCGGTAGCATATGAGTAAGAAAAAAATGGTATTTAAATTGCTAGGGAAGCATTAGTAAAAAACAAGCCTCCAGGAATTCATGGATACCAACTGAAGTGTTTCACCAAGCTGATGAAGCACTTGAAGCACATATTCGCCTATGCCAGGCTACTTGGAAAACTGACAGGAAGAGACCCATATTTGCATCCATTCCAAATAAAGGCATCCCAACAGAAAGGTCAAATTATAGAACAATAGCATATGCTAGTAAAATTTTGTTGAAGATCATCTAACAACGCTTGACAGGGAGCTGCCTGAGGTTCAGGATGGATTCAGAAGAGGGCTGGAATAAAAGATTTCATTGCTAATGTCAGATAGATCTCAGCTCAAAGCAGAGGATTCCAGAGACAGGTTTACCTGTGTTTTATTGACTATGCAAAGGCATTGTACAAACTATGCAGAGCCTTGAAAAGAATGGGAACTTCAGACACTTTATTGTGCTCATGCTGACCTGGCACAAGTATCGAGAGGCAATTGTACAAACAACACAAAGGAAATGTGCAGGGATGTTGTGCATCAGGATTGTATCATCTCACCATATTTATTCAACATGTATTCTAAGCAAATCATCAGAGAAGCGGGAATATCTGAAAAGGAATGGAGCATCAGGATTGGACGAAGGCTTATTAACGACCTGAGGTATGTTGGTGACAAAACCTTGCCTGCTGGAAGTGAGGAAGCCTTGAAGCACTTACCGGTGAAGCTCAAGGAGTGCAGCCTTTCATATGGATCAAAATGCAATGTAAAGAAATCCAGAATCCTCACATCTGGAATAATAGGTAACATCTCATGAGAAATGGAGAAAAGGTTGAAGTTGTCACAGATTTGGCCTTGCTTGGATCCACAATCAATGCTCATAGAAGCAGCATTTAAGAGATCAAAAGATATGTTGCATTGGGTAGAGACCTTTTTAGAGTATTGAAAAGCAAAGAGATTACTTTTCGGGCTATGGAATGGATGACGTGGCCCTTCCATGGTATTTTCAATTACTTATAAGAATGTGACCATGAGCTGTCGAGGGGATCAGGTATCAAGCATCCAAGAACAAAAAATCATATCATTGTGAAGGTGGGTGAGTGCAGAGTTGAGACTCAAAGCCCATCGGTAGGCAACTGAACAAGCCCTTACTGAGGGGTTGTGGGGAGGAGACAAGCCAATCAGGGTGCAGGGTAGCAACGATGAAACATATAACTTTCCTCTAGTTCTTTAATGCTTCCTCCTCCCCACTATCATAATCCCAATTCTACCTTACCAATCTGGCTGGACCAGAGGATGTACGTTGGTACAGATAGCAACTGGAAATGCAGGGAATCCAGTATAGATGACTCCTTCAGGACCAGTAGTGAGAGGGGCAATGCCTGGAGGGTGAAGGGAATGTGGGGTAGAAATGGGGAACCAATTACAAGAATCTAAGTATAGCCTCCTCCCTGGGGGATGGACAGCAGAGAAGAGGGGGGGGGGGGGGGGTATGTCGGACAGTGTAACTTATGACAAAACTATAATAATTGATGAATTATGAAGGGTACATGAGGGAGGGGGGAGTGGGGAGGGAGGGGGAAAATGAGCAACTGATATTAGGCTTGAGTGAGAGGCAAATGTTTTGAGAATGATCAGGGCAACAAATGTGCCTATGTGCTTGAACACAATGGATGTACGTATGGATTGTGAAGAGAACTGTATGAGCCCCCAATAAAATAATTTTTAAAAATTAAAAATAAAATAAAATGTGGGCATTGGACAGTGAATAAGGAACATCAAAGAAGAATCAATATGTTTGAATTGTGGTGCTGGCAAGGGATATTGGATCTGTCTTGAAAGAAGTAAGGTGGAAGTGTTCTCAAAAGGCAAGAATGGCAGGACTTTGTCTTGCACTCTCTGTACATTTGTCGGGAGGGACCAGTGCCTGAAGAAGGACATTTTGCTCGGTAAAGTAGAGGGGCAGCACAAAAGAAGGCTCTCAGGAGATGGACTGATTCAATGGGCTCAAACATAGGAACAATAGTGAGGACGGTGCAGACTGGGGAGTGTTTCCTTCTGTTGGGCGTAGGTTTTTCATGGCATCTAAATCAATGGGATGGCACCGAACAATATTAACATAGGTGACGGTATGGCTGTAGGGTTTTTAAGAAATCAATTTGTTTGGCTCCACTGTTTCTTGATGCTTCATGTAAATTGCAGCACAGCAGTTTTGTATGCTTTTGTTAAACATTGTAATAGTTACATGATCTCATGTAGACTAGAGAATATTAAAAGTGAAGGAGTGGAGTCTAGCTGATCAATCAGGTCACAGCCTAGTGACAGTTCCTTGTGGATGTGGCCTTAATGAGGATTCTGGGAAGTTCCTTTCTTTTTCCTGGGAGGCAGGCCACACACTCTCTCTCTGCTTCACCTTCCTGTACAGAAGTCACCCTCAGAAAGCCAGAGGATCCAGCTCTGAGAGGCTTCTACCAGCATTGGAGTCACAAGAATTTATACCCACAGGTCTGTGATCTTCCTGCATTCAGGATCATTGCATGTGCTGTGTGAGGCTGATGAGGAATATATGTACTAGTATCAGACTTATGGGCTAATATCAGACTTATAGACTTGATCTTGTGTGGGCTGGGATGTTTTCTCAATATACAATTGCTCCTTGATATAACTCTTATACACATATGAGTGTCACTGAATTTGTTTCTCTAAATAAAATATATTTTAAATATTCACATTTAAAATATACCCCACAGCCATCAAGTGGGTTCCAGCACACAGTGACTCAGTATGGAGTTTCTGAGACTGTAAAGCTTTACGGGTGCAGATAACTTCATCTTTCTTCTATTAGTTTGATTCGGTGACCTTGTGGTTAGCAGGTCAATGACTATCCACAGCACCTCTGGGTTCCTTATTTTAAATATAAAATGTAATTATTAAAATGTAAAACGAATAGTTTAAAATACAAAATAATAAATATAGCTATTAAAGCATAATTAGACATAAGCAAACACAAAATAAAAATTATCTGACACCACTAGGGAATCAACATTACAAATTGCATATTTCCCAACATCAGATCAAATATAAAGTAGAACATTTATAAATTTCAAGTAAAGTTTTTCTAAAATAAATTACATATTTCCCAGCTGTTTCAGAGAGAACATACTTTGCATGTTGTGATGCATGCCAGTTATTCTGCTATCCTGCTTAATTCAGTAAATGAATATGAATTCTTTCATTAACTCTGCAAATATTCAGTTATAAACCTCGCTCGCGTGTGGAGCGATTATGGAGTGTTAGTGTTAAGAGCCAGGAGACAAGGAGAGAAGCTAACCTGTGCCATCGAGGTGGGATGAATCTTAAAGGGAAGACATCCTGCCCGAAGGAATGAAGGAGGAGAAAGGGAAGAAGAGAGAATGGCTCCTGGAGGGGCATTTGAAAGTCAGTGTCTGTCTGTGTGTTGTGTGGTGTATATGAGGGATTGGAAATACTCATCTGATCACACTTTTCTTTTAGCAATTGATTTCTGACTTTTATTGTTTTAGTTAGCATTTTGTCTTCATGGTGTTATACATATCCTGAGTATACTTATTTACTTAACTATGAAATCGTAATGTCTTTTTAGAATTATATTCTGAATAGTAATAAATATGCTCTAACACCAGACTATTTTTTTTAGAATTTATTATGTATAAATTGCTTCATGAGAGTAAAATGCATGCTCTTCCAGGAACTTTCAGTTTTAAACTCTACAAAATTGAGAAATAAACTTTTAAAGTAAGTACAAAAATAATCTCTAGTTTAGGAAATTATAAGTAACCAGGCTTAGTGCAGCCGGGTTTCTCTGTTACAATAAAATCACTGAAGACAACCCCCCCAAAAAAAATACCAAATACTAAAAAGAAAACAAAAACAAAAGCACAGTTGTCAAAGGATGCTGACTCAGAGGTCTTATGGGACGGAGTAGAACTTCCCCATAGGGTTTCCAAACCTGTCATCTTTACAGAAGCTGAGGGCCACAGCTCTTTCCCTTGAATCAGCTGATGGATTCGAACCATGGACTCTTCTATTAGCAATTGAGCATTTTAATGATTGTACCACCAGGGCATAGTTATCAAGTAGCATTGAAAACTTTATTTTCAATGGCATGATAAGGACAGTAAAGATCCCTGGAGGCATAGTGGGTTATGCATTGTCTGTAGTTTAAAACTACCAGGCACTCCATAAAGGAATGAAATTTCCTACACCCTGAAAAGATTTACAGTCTAGGAAAACGAGGGGAGCGGTTCTACTCTGACCTATAGGATTAGACTCCCCCCCATGGTAGTAAGTTTGGCTTAGTTGACTAAAGACATTACCATGTATATAACCACCACAAGTTTAAAACATAATGAAATAAATTAGATATAGTTTTGAAAGCAAAGGGAAAGTGTGTAGGAAAGAGGGAACCGATTACAAGGAACTATATGTGACCTCCTCCCTGGGCGACGGACAACCGAAAAGTGGGTGAAGGGAGATGTCGGACAGGGTAAGATATGACAAAATAACAATTTATAAACTATCAAGGGCTCATGAGGGAGCAGGGAGCGGGGAGGGAGAGGGAAAATGAGGTCCAAATGCCGGGGGCTTAAGTGGAGGAAATGTTTTGAGAATGATGAGGGCAATGAATGTACAAATGTGCTTTACACAATTTATGTGTGTATGGATTATGATAAGAGTTGTATGAGCCCCTAATAAAATGATTAAAAAAAGAAAGCAAAGGGGTTATCAATAAAATTAAAATTTTGGATTCCAATATGTACCAAGAGAATGACGCCAGTATTCTATGGCTTTTTCATCTTATTTGGTTTTGTTTACAGTGTACGCTCATTGTGAGGATGGTGCAGAACCTCGCAGTATTGCCTTCTGTTGTCCACAGGTTACTATTGTCAGGACCGGTTTGAAGGAACCTAACAAAAGTCTAAAGTGCTTAAAGCATGACAAATCCCAAATTTGCATATATAAATTTTAGAAATGACTTTAAATGCAGCTCAAACTATGATTATCTAGTGATTAGAACTCATTTTCATGAGTGGAATATCAGAAATACATGTATTTAATATAGCAGGGTCAGGATTATCCTACTTGTTATTTTTTTGGCTCTCAAATTATACCCTTTTGGTTATTAAGTAAAGCAATTTTTTGTTTACTTGAATTAACCACCAAACACAATGATTAAGGCTAAAAGGATTAAAACTTGAAAAATAATAGAATCATTTTCATATTCCTTATAAGCTCCCATATAAAATTTCAACAACTGGTACACTGTAATACAATATATTTGAAACTACTATGTATACAACAAAAATGCAATTATTTGTCATGATATTTGACGGAAAAATATGAATAAATGATTTTGTACACATTTTACTTTATGAATGTTAATTAAGAAAAACATTCCTGTATATCTATTTCAAAGAATGTGTGAGGAAATAGCAATGGCACTTTGATAAGATGTATGCACCTTTTAGCATCATAATCCAGTGGGATTGGCACAATTATCTCACTTTTCAAATGAAGACACAAGAGCTCACAGAGCTAATGTACTAGATACCAGAGAAAGCAATTTTAAAAATGACTTTAAAAACAGTCTTTACATTAGAAGAGCAATTCCCAATATAGATTTGTAAACAAAAATGATAAGAAAGTCAGTCTTTACTTTAAAATATCCTTTAGAAATCTCTCCTTGGATGAAATATTTTTCCGTAAGTGGTGAATAAGGTTTCGTTTTTCTTAACGGAGTCCAGGAAGCTCAGCGCTAGATGTGACATTAAGCAGCTCTGACTTCCTTCAGCTAGGGGTTTTAGGTGCAATTCCATTTCTTTTTACCAACTTTAAAATGTCATTGCAGCCTAGTGCACAACAGCAAGAAGTTGGAAACGGCCTAACTTCCCATCAATAGAAGATTGGATAAAAAAATACTCGGGTATGTACACCCAGTGGAATACTAAGCATCCCTTAAAGAAAAGCTATGAAACTCTGGAACAGCTCAAGACGTGGAGGAATCTGGAAGACATAGGGGGTGAAGTTAGTCAATCATAAAAGGATGATTGACTTGTTCCTGCTGGAGGAACAAGCAACAGAACAGGCACTTGCTCGGTCTTATAGGGCATCCAGTCTACTGGCTGGGGCATCAGCCAGCCTGGTAGAGAGCCGGACTGGTGTCAATGAACCATACACCATCTGCTCTAGGTAAGTATCTTGAAGGTCACTTGACTGCAGGGTGCCTCACTTGACCTGGGATCAAAGGTCTAGGGAGGGAAAGGAGATGTTGTCTACCAAATGGCTGCCATGTAAATCTACGATGGGTCCTCCAACACGTAAGTAGCCCTTCTCAGAGAGATGAGGAATATTGATAGGAAAATCAAGTCACAAGCAGGAAAGAGGGCAAACACATCTGCGGACCACAGATACATGTATGCTGGAAGGAAAAGAGGGAAGACTGACCTCCACTTGTGGGGAAGAATCATTGAAAATATGCAATTGGGGACTCAAGAGGGTCACGTGTTTGGTGGTATGCACCCAATGGGCCACATGACCCAGGCCTTTGGGTGCATCCTGGAGAGCCAGGATGCATGCGGTGGAATGCTGGGACCCAGAATCCTGGTCTTCAAGTAGCACATCATGCTCCAGAACTGCATCCGTGAGATCCGATGCAGACACTTTGTTTGAAGAACAGGACTCTACCTCAGACACACTTGTAACCTGAAGACTCAATTTGGAAAACAGAAGCAGAAGACAGCTGTACCAAGATTGCTGATCTGTTGGTAGGTGGACGAACATAGTCTTCCTACATCAATGCCCTACATGCTATTTTAAAATATGTAATATTCCAGCAAACCTGTGACTGACATTCTCAGTCATTGTTGTAAATTTCCCTCACAATTAACACCCATAGTTTTTGTAAATATATCCAGCTACAAAAGGACTGATTCTATACAAGTGAATAATTCAGGTACTGAAATATTGAGTTAGCCTACATTGGCCCAATATCCCTCTCTCACAGGTCTGTAAAAAAATTAGTACAGCAGGTGTGTTAATCTGGGTACTTTAGAGAAACAAATCCACAGAAACTCATGTATAAGAGAGTTTTATAGAAAGGTTAAGTGCGCATCAAGAAAACACCCCAACCCAGTGCTGCCCAAACCCACAAGTCCAACATTAACCCATTAACCCATATGTCCAACACCAATCCACAAAGTTCTCCTCCATCCCACAAAATAGACACAATGACGCCAACTGCAGGAAGAAAGCCAAATCAGTGAGTGTGTAAGCATCTCAGCACTAACGGGGGTCTCCACATGGCTGCTCTAGCACCCAGGGCTGCATCGGGGTAGGTCCATGCGGCTTCTCCTGAGGGATGTCTTGCAGGAAGTGAGCCTTGCAGGCTAAAGCAGAGAACTGGCTAAGGCAGTTGCACCCTGGTCCGACCATCAGAAAGCAAGAGACCCGAGAAATAGAAAGGCGGGACTCACTGAGCCATTTATCTCTCCGTCCTTCAATTAACCCTACATGTGTTTATCGGCCAGGTTGGCACAATAAACTAACTACCTCAGGAGGTTAATCAAAGACAGTATTAACTGAAGATCGTTATGTCCAAGGGGGATGATTCATGAGACACTCTACAATAAATAAGGAGGTTTTGAAAGGGAGTCAAAGGCAGATAAAAAATAAAACAAAACCAAATGAACAAATAATAAATCCAGGAATGGATTTTGGGTTCCCACTAAATCCTAGCTCCAACTTAAGAAAAATTGGTTTTTACACCATGGCCCTGCTTGATACTCAGGAAGGGAACACAGAAGATATAGGTGCTGTGGCAAAATGTAGCAAAGAAATTAGATGGTGCCCAGCTTTCAGATCTTGGGTCTTAAAGGCTTGTCTCCAAACAAGCAGCCCTCTAAGTGAGATGTCATCTAAGTCCACATGGAAGAAGCGCACCATCATCAGTCAATGAAGGATTGTAAATGAGATAATCCGAAATCAAAGCAGGGAATAGTGTCAGAGCCTAAAATGTGAGACTCTCGTTTGCAGAAGGCTGTGAATGACAGTGGGAGCCCGAGATACATGTGTGGGAACTCCAGAGGAAAAAAGCCTCCATTGATCTTCTTCTATCTGTAATTGAGGGGTGGGAGGAAAATAGTTACTAAACAGAGTGCATTGGCGAGATGAGTATAGAAGATCAAAGGGATAAACCTTATTTGAACAATTAAAACTTTGTCAGTTGATCCCCCCTCTGGTGCATGCTGGACTTGATCTGGTTTTCAATATTTTCTGTATTTTTGTTTTGTTTTGTGTTTGTTGCTATTAGGGTCTAACTCAGAAGGTGTTATATCATTGGAGGGTAACCCTTTTGAAGTTTTGTTATATGTCTTAATGTTTTCAGTATATGAAACCCAGGATTGATGAACCTATAGGGACAGCCAGTAGAAAAAGTGTATCAGGTGTAGGGGGTGTTGTACAGTGGTGGTGGGAGGGGAGGATAAAAGAGACACCATATCAAGGAGTCCAGGAAGGAAAGAATGTTTGGAAACTGATTGTGTTAGCAATTGTACAATACTGCTTGATATAATTTAACTATGCAATGATATGATATATGCATTAATTCCCAATTTATAATAAAATTTAAGCATGTTTTTGTTTGTTTATCCAAATATAATTATTTTTACATGTCTTTATTATAATAAATTGCTCAAATCCATTTCAGAAATGATAAAAACATACCCTTTTATTTTAAAATTTTCTTATACACCACATTATTAGTCATTAATCTGATAATATCTACTATTGTAAAATTTGAGATCTGTTATAGGAATTTTCCAGCTAGATCTAGATGCTAAGATCAGCTTTTTAACTTGTTGGCTTCAAGATTTTGAGTAATTTAATTAGCCTCAGTCTCCTTATATTTTTAAAAGAAAGTAGCTTCTGTCAAATGATAATATGAGAATTACCATTCAATGTGTAGCCCTCTGAAAATTAATTTCATATTGTTCTGACATGTTCCTCTCCATATTGTAATCCGAAAGCAGAAAGTTTATTTTATTCATCACCTGGTGCTTTGTATGCACAACAGTGTCTGAAAAGACTGGAGGGAGGGACTATGACGTAATTCAGTGTTTTCTGCCAAAGAGAAGAAATGAGGGATGCCTTACAAAGCAGGGTCTTAATAATCAGTATGACTAGTGATATTAGAAACTACTGACTCCCTTAAACTCAAACCAGCCCGCAATTGTACAGTGGATCAAGATCTTATTCTAAAATATTTAAGGGATGAAAAGCTGTTCTTGAACATGGTATTATATTTCCTTTTAATTTGAAGACATTATCGACTCTTTCAGAATCATTAATAAACCATGACTAAGTATTTGGAAATATTAGGAATCTAAGGGCCCCCCCTTTGTTTTTCTGATGACTGACACAGAAAACGTAGTAATTCCTAGCACTCACCTGTTCCAGGTAGTCTGCGTGTTGTTGGATGCTGGAAAGGAGCCTGGTTGTGTAGTGTGTGGGTTATGGACTGAACTGCTAACCACGAACTCGGGGGTTCAAACCCACCACCCTCTCTGATGAAAAAATAAGATGATGCAATCTGCTCCCATAAAAATCATAGTCCCAGAAACACAAAGGGGCAGTCTACTCTGTCCTATAGGCTCATTGCATGTATTTTGTGAGTCTGAAGAGGACTTTATAGATTGATATCGAACATATAGACTAATATTGGACTTATGGGCTTGGACTGGACTGGGTTGGGATGCTTTATTAATGTACAATTACACTTTTATAGAAAACTATCTCTTAATACACATATGAGTTTCTATGGATTTGTTTCTCTAGTCTACCTGGACTAACACAGAATCAAACTGATGACGGTGAATTTGGTTTTGGGTTTTGAGTATGCAATACCAGAGGACAACAGATTAGGACTGAAGAAGGGGAGGACCACTCCTGAAAGGTCAGCCACTGAAAACCGAATGAAAGGCAATGGAACCTTGCTGATATACTGCCAAAATACATGAGTCCTCAGATGGGAAAACCAAACCACACTCGGTCAGGAGAGTGCTCACTGATAGGGAACCCCTGTGGGTTTCTGCGGCTGTAACTGTTGAAGGGAGAAGGAAGTTCGGAAGGCACTCAAAATAGGACTGGGGAAGTCTTACCTCCTAGAAGTAGACCGCTGCAAATGTCCATTGTTAACTGGAGCTGGGAATACATCAAGTATTAGCTAGGAAAACTAGCAGTTATTACAAATGAGGTAGAATGCTTCCATATCCTAAGCATAAATGAGGGAGACAGATGAGACTGGCTGCTCGTGTAAAGACTTACGCCATGTAAAACCTATATTAGTTTGCTCTGAGTTAGAATCGTCTCAACAGCAGTGGGCTGTAGGGTTTTCTCTGCTAGGCATCAACCATAACACAAGGCTCCACCCTAACTCTGTGAGCCCAGGCAAGTCAATTTAACATTCTAGACATTAGCTGTCCACCCATTCACTCTTGGCGTTAGGCTGGGTTGTCTAGAGATACAAAACCAACGCCACTCATACATGGATAAGAAATAACATTTTAGCAAAGGGTACTTTTAAATTAATAAGGCCTCCCAGCTCAGTCCAGCTCAAGTCCATGGGGCCAGGACTTAACCAGAACCCTCTTCAGACTCACCTAACTGCAGGCCAATGAAACAAAAAGTTGAAGCAAGAAGGAGGGAGACGACAGGCAGGTGGGTGCAGAGTTGCATGGTTCCCAGGTTGGTCGTAACGTGGGAGGGCACCCTTCCCAGGGTCAGAAGCCTATGCAGGGCCACCCCTGGATGCAAACCCAGAGTCCCAGCAAGTATGGGACCGAAAGAGAGACATTCTCACTGTCTCTCTTATTAAAAGACCATACACCAAGGACACATCACCAAGCTACACTTTGATTGGCAGGTTGAACTCCAGCCCTATCTCCACACAGGTATCATCAAGTTGGTATAAAATCTAACCACCACACTCACACATATCCTAAAATAGGAAAGCAGTCTTAGGAAGGACATACTATTATAATGCTTGGGATTATAGACTTCCTGAATACAAATGGCATATTGGTCTGTCATTTTTCATTGAGTTGACCCTTGCTAACAAGAATAATAACTGCTATTGTTTTCTAAGTGTCTTCTTGTGTACCAGGCAATGGTTCTCTCTGTAATATTGCTCACTTTCAAAATGGAGATCCAAACTGTCATAGAGCTGTCGTGAGAATTAAATTAGTCAAGTTTTCCAAAGGACTTAGGACAGTGCCTGGAATATGTAAAGAGCACGATAAATATTAAACATTATCATTTTATTTAATCCCACTCAAGACTGTACATGATGCTTTACAGGAGTCTAAATCATCAGTGGCACCAAAAATCATGGCAGTCAATGCTATTTTACTGCCATCTTTTTCTTAGGTATATGCCTTGTCTCTAGGTAATTGTTAATTATTGAGGGCAAAGCTATGGATTAGATTCTAATATTTCCTCTACCATATTGTTATCATTATTTGGAAAAAATAATGAAAAATACAATTAGGTTATAATGATGGTACTGATAGGATTTGAACAAAGTTGTAGAAATCACCTTGGACGGCCTTTTTAAATTGAATTGTCATTTAAATCTAGCAGTGATATTTCAAAAGGGCAGACAAGGAAGGGGGAAGAATGTAAATCTGCTTTCAATTGTGTTACGTAGCTGACATAAAGTCTTAAATTTTATAGTCGATGTATTTTAAAAAGAATAAAATAGTACATTGCTACTCACTCTCTATATTCTCACAATCCAGGTTTGAACCATCCCTCTAATTTTATTCAAAGAAATTGCCAAATAAAACCAGTGTGGTTAGAATGGAAAAAACACATATAATAAGGTAAAAGAGGTAAGAAGTGTTACATGTAAAGTCTTCAAATCTATAAGTTCCTTGCAACATTTTTCTTCAAGGGATGCATCTTAATTCCTCTCCCCTTGAGGATGGGCTGGATTTTGTCATTCAATTCTCATGACTACAATATGGAAGAAAGATTGGTGTGAGAGTTCGTACTCAATGTTGTGAAGATGCTTGGACAGTACTGTGGAAAGGTTCACATAGGAAGGAACTAAAGCCAGCTGTCAATAGCTAAGAACCAAAGCTTCTGCTAATAGTATATGAATAGGCCACTCTAAACATAGTTCCTCCGACCCACGTAAATCTTTCAGGAGAATGTAACTGCTTGAGTAATTCTGAGTCAGAACCATCCGCTTTAACTTCTACCCATTTTGGATACATTTCTCATTGTAGATTGTTATATTTTGGAACAAATTCTTTCCAATTTTCTTCTATGATGATAAAATATAGACAAATCCTATAATGAATGTATGCTAAAATGTGGACTAGTTCTGTGATAAATGTTTAATATTGATCTGACCTGTGAGCCCTGGTGACATTTGGGTTACACAATGAGCTGCTAAATGCAAGGTCAGCAGTTCAAAACCACCAGCTGCTTTTCTGAAGAAAGGCAGTGCTTTCTACTCCCATAAACAGTGACAGTCCCAGAAACCCGCAGGGACAGTTCTACCCTGTCCTATACGGTCACGCGCTGGGATTTACTTGAAGGCAGTGAGTTTTGTTGTTATTGTTTGATGTTTTCAAGGTATTACCCTTGCAATTCCATGTAAGGGAAACCAGTTTGGAGGCAACTGCACTTGGGCAGACAAGAGGTAATGAACAGTAAATGTAAAGTGAAAAGAATAAAAAATAGAGGTTTGACAAATTGATGAATTATTCTGAAGGCAGATATTAACTGGAGATTGAAATGTAGGTTTAAGACAAATGAAAAATCAGAAATGAGTTTCATGTTTTTAATTTTATTAAGTGGGTGAAAATTAGCAACATGTATTGGTTGAAAACGGTAGAAGAGCAGGATTAGCAGGTAAAAGGATGACTTTATTGGTGTTATATGCAGGAGGTACCTAAGTGAAGATGTGGAATAACTGAATGGATAAAACCGTCTGGAGCCCAGGGGCACAGCTGAAGTTTGATATATCAAGTTGGAGTCACCTGCAGATGACCAATGGCCTGACTCTGGAGTTTGTTAGGGTGGGGATGGGAGAGTGCCAAACATGGAGCACACTGGTAGGATTCAGCTGGTTCACACTGGTTCAGCAGAACCAATACCTAATTTTTTTGTTGAGTTTGATGAAATAGTTGTTAAATGGTACTTGTAATCAGTGTTCACTCTGAGGTGGGTGCCTGGCCAGCTGTCCTATGTGGAAATAACCATTTTTTAAACATTCATCTTTTTTAACATTCATCTGCACCACAGCATATTCTAAGCACCCTTAGTAATATTCATTCTGCCCAGAGGTATAAAAATTATAGAACTATGCCTGTAATATTTATTCATTTCATAAAACTCATCATACTTTTGGTGAAATTCTACATTTTTTATTTCTATGCATTCCTTACTTCAGTAAACAAAAACATAACGTAAAGAGCAAAAGGGCCCAACACCCAGAGGGTGATATGCTGTCATGCGTTTCAGCTTTGTATTATGCCCCAAATTCCCACAAGATATTATGAGTGAATTATGCAATTCCTGAAAGTGTTTAAAATGCTGAAAAATATTGTCAGAACAATAGCTGCAAGGTCAGCAGAAGTGGAAGAGGGCTTTTTAAAGATGAACCGAATATGTCCAGAGAAGAGAAGTTGCCTAATTGTGTCTAATACATCAAACACAAAGACTATTGTCTAATTGGCCTACCTCTGAAGAAATGAGTAGCCTATTCGTACAGTTCAAAGATAGTTAAGAACAAATCACACAGCCACTAAAGGGTTGGATAAAAGCGACAGATATTGAAGGTGAGGATGCCAATCAAGAAGCAATGTAGTCTTTCTAACTTCTATATTTTAGACTACCCTAGTGCTCAGTCATGGGTGGGATTCAACAACTGGTTAGCTGCCCTAACGACAGTTTTAAGTATAAGAAAATGCTAAGCAGAAATCTAGTTTATTATTGCCTACAGTTGATACTTCAATAAGAACAAAAAAAGTTACCCAAAACTAGATTATAAGAGTTTTAAAATATTTATGAAAAATATTAAGTACCTGACAAAAAAACAATAAGACAGTTATTTAAGATAGTTCCATATTGATTTTGGGGGGGGGGGGGATTCACAGAGAGAGGAGCAAGTTGAAAGAGAAGGTCCAACCAGTGAAGGTGGAGGAAACCAGCAGGAGGCAGATCAAATTTTTTAGTGAAAAAAAAAAAAGGTCTAAGAGTGGCAAATGTAGTTGTGATTAAGTGCCATCAAGTCGTTTCCATTTCATTGTGACCCTTTGTACAAAAGAATGAAACACTGCCAGGTACCATGCCACCCTCACAATTGTGTTCCAGCCCATCTTTGCAGTTACTGTGCCAATCCATCTTGCTGAAGGTCTTCTGCTTTTTCTTTGCCTCTCTACTTTTCAAAGCATGGCATCCTTTCTCTGGGATCTGGCTCTCCTGATAACCTGCCCAAAGTATGTGAGATCTCACCATCATCACTTCTAAGGAATACTCTGGCTATACTCCTCTAAGGCAGATCTGCTGATTCTTCTGGAAGTCCACAGTAGTTTCAATATTATTCAACAACACTGTAATTAAACTGCGTTGGTTCTACTTCAGTATTCTTTATTCATTGTCCAACGTCCATATGTACATGAGGCAACTGAAAATACAAGGACTTGGGTCAGGCCCACCTTAGTCCTCAAAGACACATCCTTGCTCTTCAACATAAAGAGATCTTATAAAATAGATTTACTCGATGCAATAATTTACTTGATTTCTGGACTGATGCTTCCATGAGCACTGATTGTGGATCCAAGAGAAATGAAATCTTTGACGACTTCAATCTTTTCTCCATTTACCATAATGTTGTCTATTGGTCCACTTGTGAGAATTCTGGTTTTCTTTACATTGAATCACAATCCATACTAAAGACTACTGTCATTGATTTTCATCAGCAAGTGCTCCAGATCCTCTTTACTTTCAGCAAGTTAAATTGTGTCATCTGCGTATCACCAGTTGTTAACAAAACTTCCTCCAATCAGGATACCATGGTCTTTTTCATAGACTATAGCTTCTCAGATTATTTGATAAAAGTATAGATTGAAAAAGTTTGGTGAAAGGACACAATACACACCTTTCCTGATTTTAAACCTTTTGATGTTCAAACAACTGATCCCAAAGAAGTGTTCTGGAATCCCATTCTTCTCAAGGATATCCATAGATTTTATGATCCACAGAGTGGAATGCTTTCGTGTTGTCAATAAAGCACAAGTAAACATTGTCTGGTATTCTCTTCCTTCAGCAAAGATATAGCTTTGTATTTATTAAAATCTCACTAACTTAATTTTAAATTGTACATGTTTTAAGTATTCCGTTGGGTGAGTGGGGTGTTTCATGACAATTTGTTATATAAGAAAACCACATTGTTAGGACTTTTATGGGTAAATTTAATGTACTGAAAAACTTTTTATTTTTTATTTTTAAGGAAAAAAGAGTGGTAACAAAATCAAATCCTGTTGTGGTAGGCTGGTTTAGCTAGAGAAACAAATCCAGAGACACATATATGTTTAAGAGAGAGCATTGTATAAAGTAATTATAGACCAAGAAAACATCCCAGCCCAGTCCAATTTAAGTTCATAAGTTCAGTACTACTTCGTAAGTCCCTTTTCAGATTTATCCAGTCACAAAGCAGAATGCAGGAATATCACAGGTTGATGGATGCAGGGTTTGCAGATCCAGTGCTGGGAGACACGTCACAGGGCTCTCGCACCAATCAGGTTAGGGTCAGCAAGCAGGAAGCAGGCAGAGAGAAAAAAGAGGACTTCCCCATGGCCCTACATCCGAATAGGCCTCATTCACAAGGAGGCACTCTGGCTGTGGCCTGATGGACAGGTTAAATTTCACCCCTATACTTATATATACCTTCAGGTTGACGTGAAGTTCTGTAATTGCCCCTCCTTCTTAGAAGGTAAGTTATTGAAAATATGCTGAAAAACTCGGCTTATACATGAGTATATATAGTATACTATGATCTTTATACGAATGAGTAAGTTACTCATTGGAATGGGTTTATAATAACATTGATAGAGAAGATTTGAAAGGATTGAATGTAATGCTTCCCCCTACCTCATTTAAACTGCATGAGTTCATGCCTTTGCAGAACCTTGATTATTGGAAGGCTATCTTCAATGGAACTGATTCAGTCTTATACTATGCCCCACATTCTTTCTAGCCTGGAGGTAGCCCTGGTGACATATAGTCTTAAGCAGTGGGCTCTTAAATTCCAGCTCAATGAATCAAATCCACCAGCTACTCTTCAGAGAAAAATTGAAATGTCTACTCCTATAAAGACTGACAACCCCAGAAACCCTAAGGAGCTACTATGTCCCATTGGCCATTGTGAGTCAGAATCTGCTCGATGCCAGCGGGTTTATTTCATTCATCATTGAGATGAAATCACTTTCTTGAGCTGACTGAGCTAAGTACATATGTAGCTAATATCATCCACTTTCACAACCCACCTCTCATCCTTCATCCACTAAGTCCATAAATCACACACCCAATCCATATCATCTGCTTGAGGTGTTTGGTTTTCATCTCTTCGACTGCTTAATCTGCCTTTGCATTTCCAAAGTTCTAATATTATAACAAGCATGGAATTCATTTTTTCTCCAAATCTGTTCATGTTTAACTAAAAACCTATTAACAGCTTTTATTCCTTTTATGGTGCCACCGTATGCAGTAGTCACTAAATCAATCTCAACTCTCTACCAATTCATGTTCCAATTAGTTTTCACCTCTAACTGGGTACTTTCAACATATTACCTGAAATCCCTATAGAACAAATCTCCCCCACCCAGCTGCCTTTATAAAACACAGATTTGAGCATTAAATAATTTGGTCTTGCATTTGTGTGCAGTATTGCACTGTGCTTATTCCCTGGCTATGTTAACCACAGCAGCCTTCTTTGCTGGACAAACAAATGTCACTATCCTGTTTTGCACCTGATTTTCATTCTCTCTAGTTTAGATTCTTAATTTTTTCCTTGTCACTAAAAATTTATTAACCATTAGAGTCTCCCCTCCTGCCATATTCCAGCCTTATTTCTTGCCACATGGAACCAAACGTGCTGCATTCTGGTCCAAGAGATTCCCTGAACACATTTTGTCCTCGAGCTTTTGTGTATGATGTTTGCTCTTTTACCTGACATAGGGTACTTTGTTTCAAATCACTGCAGTCCAAAGACTAATTTTACATCATCATCTAGTCCCAGGTCTCCTCAGAATTTTATCCTCTTAAGTACAGTAGACATGGTGTTGTTGTTATCACTTGGTAATGTATATTTACTTACAAATATTGTCTTCTTTATATAGTGACTTATTTGAAGCCAAGAAGTATCTTGTATTTATTATTTTTACTCTCAGTAGTTGTCAAAATACATTATTTCATGTATGAATTCATATTTAGGCTTAGTAGACAACATTTTGCTAGAGGGATACTTTCAGATAATCTATGTAGCTTCCAATACAATGGCTTTAGATTATTAATTGCAGAGATATTTATTTCTGCAAAGCACAATTTCTTTGTCATGTTATTGGGGACATATCAACGTAGCTTGTGTTTAAACTAGTGATTTTTGAGATGTAAAATGAACATTTTATGCTGAGAGGTAAGCTGAAATGGGAGAAACATATATGCCAAGGTGAGATCTCCAGAGAATGACAAGAATGGCAGAAAGACTCAGACAAGGATTCCCACCTAGTGTGGACTGAGAAAGCCTCCCCTTTGAGTTAATGCCCTGAGTTCAGGCTTCCAGGCCATTGAACTGTGAGTAAAAAGTATTTTACTTAAGGTCACTCACTTATATTTCTGTTATAGAAGCACTAAGAAACAAAGACAACTCCATTTAAAACTTTTTATTTATTTCCACAAAACACACTCCACACATAAAATGTTATTATTTCTTGCACAAGGGGCTTAGGTGGAGAGCAAATGTTTTGAGAATTATGAGGGTAATGAATGTACAAATGTGCTTTACACAATTGATGTATGTATGGATTGTGATGAGTTGTATGAGCCTCTAATAAAATGATAAAAAAATTGGGGGAAAAATAGAGTACATGATTAACATTTAAATTTCTAGTTTTCTTTTGTTATTGTTTACAACCCAATTGTTCAGTGAAAGAGAAGACTGAAGAAGGACTGAGGCATTCGAATTCTAGTGCTGGCAAACGATGCGGACTCGGCCCTGGACCAGAAGAACCAGCAATTCTGTCTAGGAAGAGTGGAGCCTGAATGCTCCTTAGAACTGAGATTGTGAGACTTGATTCCCAGTACTTGTGACATGTTAGTAGAAGGGATCGGGACCTGGAGAAAGACATCGTGCTCGGTGAAGTAGACTCTCAGTGGAAAAGAGGGATAATCTCAACAAGATGGATTGCCACAGAGGATGAAATAATGGGCTCAAACACAGGAACAATTGTGTGTAGGAAGTTCCAGCATGAGAGAGTTATATCTTTGTCATTTTTTTTAATTAATAGCTTTACTGAGATATAATTCAGAGAACATAAAATTCACTCCTTAAAGAGCTTTTGGTGTATACACAAAATTGCATAACCATTACTATTATTTAATGAGCATTCCCTCCTCATTCTCCACTTCCCCCAGACCCTGGTACCCATACGCTTGTCTAAAAAGATTTGCCTATGATGCACATTTCACATAAATGTAATCATATAATATTTTCTCTCTCTATGTGGCTATTTTAATTTAGCATAATGTTTCCAAGCTCCATCCATGTTATAGAATGCATCGGTATTTCATTTATTTTATTGTTGTATAACATCCCATTAGATAGTTGGACTTCACTTTGTTTATCCAGTCATCAGTTCACGGACATTTGGCTTGTTCCTACTATTAGGATATTATGAATAATGCTGATACATGCATTGGATACAAGTTTTTGTGTGGACATTTGTTTACAATTTCTTTGAAAGATATCTAAAAGTAGGTATCTTTTCTACTTGGCCATACAACAAATCTGTTTTAACTTTTTAAGGAAATGCAATAGCTTCAAAATGACCATACTGTTTCAAATTTTAACAGCAATATCTCCTCATCAATATTTATTACTAATATATCGTCACTACTGTGATAGTTGGGTTTTGTGTCAATGGCTTGGCCAGGATTCTCAGTGGTTCAGCCACTGGGGCAGATTATCCCTCATGATGTGATCTAAAAGTATAATCAACCACATGATGGGCAGCAAAGCAGCTGTAATGGCATTAGGGAGGAGGGCAGCCTCTTCACTCAGATCACAGTCCAGATGCAATTGAAAGGGAGTTTCTTCGGAGGGTGTGGCCAGAGGATCTGTGGAAATACTGCACCTGCATCTGGCTCATCACTCTAATTCATATTGCCTGCCCACTGTAAAAGCCATCAGAGCCTGGCATATGACCTGCAGATTGGAACCAGACAAGACCTACAATTGTAGGAGCCACTTTCTTGATATAAGTGTATTTTTATACATTATGTATATATATATATGCTCCTAAGAAGTGATATTGGTGAGACTTGATCCCGATACATATATATGCATACACAATGTAGACAAAAATATATGTACAAATCAAATGTATATATTTGTATTTGTATATATATTTAAATACTATATATATTTATATATATGTCACTGGTTTAGCTTTCCTAGACAACTCAATATAACATAACCACCCTTGTATGGGCAAAATGGTACCTCATTTTGATTTTGATTTTCATTTTTCTCTAATAATTTTGAACATTTTTCAATGCGTTTATTGGCAATTTGTACATCTTTCATGAATAAATGCGTATTCATTTTCTTTTTTTTGAGTTATTTGTCTCTGTATTTCTGAATTATAAAACTATATTCTATATCATGATTAAAAATTCTCACAATGTAAGTAAACTGAACATATTTTATTTTGTGTGTTGTGTTGTCATTGCTCGGTGACATTATCTATACCCTAAAAAGTCCTAATCCTGTAGTTTAAATTTTCTATTTTTTAATCGCTTAACTTTGGTGTCATTACTTAACCTTGGTGTCATAGCTAAGAAACTTGTGCTTGACCTGCAGCTATCAAGATGTATACTTGTTTTCTCACTTTATAGTTTCAGGTCTTGCACTTTAGTCTTCAATCTATTTTTGTTAGTTTTGGAATGTAAGTTTAGGGGTCCAACTTCCTTCTTTTGCCTTTGAACATGCTACAGTCCCAAAGCCAACTGTCAAAAACAAAAACAAAACAATTATTTCCTCATTGAATTGTGTTTGAGTCTGTCCATAAATTGAATGAACTGACCATAAACATGAGGATTAATTTATAGGCATTTTCTTGTAGTCCATTAATCAATCTCTCGTTGCAATTCTAGGCTAAACATAAGCATCATTGTGAGGCTGGTGCAGGGCTGGGTGGTGGTTCACTCTCTGGTAGGCCCAGGGACTAGGAATCAGAAGTTACTCAGCGGCATCTAGCAGCAGCCACCTAGCTCTCTCTTTTTAAGGGAGTACTACACTGTCTTCATTACTGTGTCTTTCTAGGAAGCTTTCAAATAAAGAATTGTCCTAAAATGTATTTGTCCATCATTTTTTCAAGCTTGATCTTGCTGGACTAGGATCCTTGAGATTCCTTCCATAAGAATGTTAAGATCAGCTTGCCAATGTCTGGGGAACAAACAACGTCTCACAGAGGGAGCTTTGGAAGGCATTGCAGTGCATCTGTAGACGCATTAAGGCTGTGCTGCTCTCTTACCAAGACTTAGTCTTCCTTAGCCTGGAGCACAGGGTGCTGTTCTATTCATTTAGGTCTTCTTTACTGTATTCCCAGTGACATTTATTAGTTTTCAGCATATAAAGCTTGCCCTTATTTTGTTAAATTTATTCCTAAGTACGTGATTCTTTTTGTTGATATTGTAAATGGATTTATTTTCTTAATTCCATTTTCAGATTATTCACTGCTGATGTGTAGAAATCTAACTGGTTCTTGCAAATATTTACTGAACTTGCTTTTTGGTTTTATAAATGTACTATTCATTACATTTTGACATATTTTCTTAATGATTCATCTACCTTGTTTCTCACTACAAACTAGTTGGAAGGGAAAATATTGTTAGATATTTCTTCTAAATCAACAAAGATGTTACTAATAACCCAAGGATGCAATACCCAAATGAGATATTTTAAATCACTGAAAAGTTCGCTTTAAGAAAATTGGGTATTTTTTAAATAAAACACAAATGATTTTTTATAGCAAAATTGACATTAATATGTAAAACAATGACAACACTTTAAGAATTTTCTGAATTATGGAATGATGATAGTGCTTGGACATTAGACAGTCCATAAAACTTTAGTGGATAAATGTAAAAATAAAAAGCACATATAAAAGTGTGCAAAGTATCTTAAAGTTAAGAAAAGAAAATCCATGGGAAAATGTCTGCACAGCAATGATAGTCCCAACCTTGATTTTTGGTTTAGTCTGACCACTGGACACCATCAGTCATAACTCATAAGATCAAATTGTGAGAAAATTACAGGATCAAATATTTTAAGTGTTTTTCAAGCTTTAAAAAATAATGAAGAATCAGAAGCATCATTTTGTAAGTAATTACATTTTCTGTGTTTAAAAGTATAAAAGGGAGACAGAATAATCATCTAATAGATTCAAACCTAGATGGGTCAGAGAACCCCACACCCCTTAAAGTTCCCTTTGGACTCTAAGAATGCAACATGCCGCACAGAGTAGGGAGCCAGTGGAGAGGTCTGCGGGGCTGGCCCCAGTCCCAAACACTAAGTGGATGCCTGCCCCTCCCCCCAGAAGAATTTATTTCAAAGGATGGCACTGAATCCGCAGCTCAAGGAGAGGGACATATCTGATCAGAGCACACAGAAGCTGATGATGGGGGAGGAAGAGAGACTGGAGCACATCCTGGCCCACCAGGGCTTGAGGACGATGACCCCAATTAGAGCAACCAGTCCACAGAGAGGACCACATGGCCAGCCCCACTATGAGACATAATGCCCCTCACTGACCCATGGCCCTGCAGGGGACAGCACCAGAGACACAGTGTGGGAATTGCACCCGATCTGATCCCACCACACAGAGACAAAGCACTGGAGGAGTGCAGCAGAACAGCAAGGGAATGGAGCAGCAAGGTCCCCAGGGAATGCTGAAGG
>NW_022107432.1:6410473-6476864 GCF_000313985.2 Echinops telfairi | reverse complement strand
AGATGTCAGACAGGGCAAGATATGAGAAAATAATAATTAATAAATTATCAAGGGCTCATAAGAGAGGGGGAAGGGGGGAGGGAGGGGAAAATGAGGACCTGATGCTGTGGGCTTAAGTAGAGAGCAAATGTTTTGAGACTGACATGGGCAATGAATCTACAAATGTGATTTACACAATTGATGTATGTATGGATTGTGATAAGAGTCGTATGTGCCCCTAATAAAACGATTAAAAAAAAAAGAAGAACCCAATTTGATTTCTGGAAGATAACTATTAAAAAATAAATATTGGAGCTTCTATTGGCCTACATCTAACATTTCCAGGGTTTGGGGTATCATTACAAGGAAGCCCCTATACTACATAACTTTAAATATTTACAAGTTTTAAAGCTGGTTAAAAATCTGTTAAATAAAATAAGTTCTATTCTCTCGCCATAGCAAACAGACCTTCTGACTTTATTTATATTCAGGCTTGATCAGCATAACAGGTGGACATAACTGATTTCTTGAACTCCTCTAAGTTCCAGGCCAGAGCAGGGTATGTGAAGGATCACAACCACTTGATGTCAATACAGCATTACAAGAAATCATGCTCACATTCATGCAGACATCCAACCCACATCACCATGTTCCCTACATGGAGACACGCACTGCCATGTTCTGTGGTGTGGTCTGTCCACATCTGAAGTCTACGTGCATCCACAACTGGCAGTCACTCCTTGGGCCCATCAGGTCCAGATAAGTAGAAATCAGCACTGAAGTCTGCTCTTAGGAAGATGGACCTGACGAATGGACTTGAATAGCCCTAGAAGTAAGGTGACAACCAAGTGCACAAGGGTTTAGAGATTACACGTGCTTAGGGTGTGTTCTAGACAATAGAAGAGGGGATACCGTTGCCACACAGCCGCATGGCCCTACAAGCACCTTACAAATGTTACAGTCATGATTTTGCCCCAAAGGGAAAACAAATAAGAGAAAAAAATGTAGAGGCATCTGTACAGCACAGAAATCACAGCAAGATCCCATCAAGTCCAGCTACCTGGTACCTTGATCATTCCATAAGCTACTTTATCTTCTTGTGCAATATAAATATCACCAAGAACAGAAGCTGTGCAATAAAGCAGTTATTTAAGTTTTTTCTCATATGGGGAAATGCTTTCAGTACAAAGATTCGTTGTTTTTAGGTGCCAGCACATTTGCCTCATAGCAAACCCTGTGACCGAGGAGAACGCACCATGAGGTTTTCTTAGCTGTCGTCTCCATGGAAGCAGATTGCTAGATCTTTCACAGGTGGAGCCAGAAGACAGCTTTTAACCACCCAGTCTTCCAGCTAACAGCTGAATGCTCAACTATTTGTGTCATCAGGAATCCTAAAAATGCATTATAACAGAATTTTCCCCCTAAATATAGTCTTAGATTTTAATAAATGAAGTCGACATATAGAGGTTTTTCAAATCCGTCTTGGCAATATAAGCAAATTTAACAATTTGATTTTGTCCCTAAAGTTGCGTCACAATCTGAGCCAAATGTGCTAAAGACATGTACAACAATATCAAGTAAAACCAGCAAATTCAATTTTAAGCATAGATAATCAGTATGTCTTAAAACCTGCATTGTATTGAGGAAAAACTGTGGTTACAATCAAATCAGCATGAATTCTAAATGATGTTGTATACAATACATCACCAATCATTTACAGAAAATGTTTCTTAAGATTACTCTAAGAACACTGCTTCTAAGGATAATGGGTCCTGAAGGAGTTTACTCTTCTCGTAAGACACATATTTACCAATTCAAGTATTTATCACACTAAGCATGAAAAATGAGCTTTCTTGAGCCCAGTCTTTCAGACTAATAAACATGAAAGCCCTCTTGTGTGTCTAGTACAAAGTCCATGAATTTATACATACTGATTTTTAGAGTAGGGATAAGAATTCTGATGCTTGTAAAAACAGATGAAAGAAGCATATATAAAAATAGAACAGAAGAGGTATAATTAAAATGTGGCGGTAGTGGCAGACATTTGAAAGACATTTTGAAAGTTGCAAGAAAGGATTGTGAATTTTTAAGCATGCTTAGAACAATAGCGTGCAGTTCATATTAAAATGTCCAAGGTACTCTAAGACACCACCTAAGTGGAATTCAGCTAGTGTAGGTAATAGAAGACAAGATACGCATTAGAAAACACGTGCTTCTACTACAAGTAAACTAATCTGCATATAAAACTTTCATTTCTACTTTGGAAAAATATATATTGTAGAATAAAATATTCTACCCCATAAATCTAAAACACAAGTATCTAATATAAAGCTACTGATCAAAAATGATTGAAATTAGTAATTGAAGAAATCATTCTTATAAAATATAGCTGTTGTTTAGTCATGTCAAGCCGACACATTTTAAAGTTATAAAATTAGAGGCAAAACTGTAGATCCCCTTGCAGACGGGTCTCGGGGAGGAGACGAGCCAGTCAGGGTGCAATGTAACAACGATGAGAAATACAACTTTCCTCTAGTTCCTAAGTGTTTCCTCCCCGCTCCCACTACCATGACTCGAATTCGATATTGCAAGTCTGGCTAGACCAGAGGATGTACACTGGTACAGATAGGAACTGAAAATACAGGGAATCCAGGGCGGGCAAGCCCTACAGGACCAGTGGTGTGAGTGGCAAAACAGGGAGGGTAAAGGGAGAATGGGTAGGAAAGAGGAAACCGATTAAAAGGAACTATATGTGCCCTCCTCCCTGGGGGACAACCGAAAAGTGGGTGAAGGGAGACGTCGGACAGGGCAAGATATGACAAAATACCCATTTATATACTATCAAGGGCTCATGCGGGGGGGGGTAGCGGGGAGGGAGGGGAAAAACGAGGACCTAATGTTGGGGGTTTAAGTGGAGAGAAAAATATTTTGAGAATGATGTACAAATGTGCTTTACACAATTGATGTGTGTATGGATTGCGATAACAGTTGTAGGAGCCCCTAATAAAATGTTTAAAAAAAAAAAAGAAAATGTTTTGATAACAATGATGGCAACAAATGTACAAATATCCTTGATACAATGGATGTATGTATGGATTGTGATAAGAGTTGTATGAGCCCCCAATAAAATGATTTAAAAAAAATTAGAGGCAAATATTGGGTAAATGTATAATCTATCTCTTCAATTCCAAATATTTTTTTCTTATGGATATGTAAAATAAGAATCTTCAAATAATACTTAGGGGCAAAGAAAACCTCCATTTTTTCCTTAAATATATATAAAATATATATTTTTTAAGATGTAGTTTCCATGAAATATGTGAAAACAATTTTATTTAAAGAGAAGCATCATTAGATTTAGGGCTTATGTTTATCTCAATTATACATTTCAAACTAACACAAATTGTTATTGAAAATAGCACAAAACAATTATGGAAAGTGTGAGTGATGGGGGAAATTAGGCATGAATTAAAAATAATTGAACCAAATAAACTTATACAAACATGTTATAATATGTCTGGAGAGAGCCTCGTTTGAGGACCTAAGACAGATGAGACTTCAGTTTGAAAAGAGCTCCTATCAGAGCAATATGGGTTCCTTTAGAATTAAAGCAAGGACAAATATCACATTTCTGGTGACAGTTAGGTAGAAGAAGAGTAAGATCCTCGATGCGCTATGAAAAGTTTATGGGGACAATGTTTTGGAGAAATGTTTACGAATGGGTAAAGACTATGCTGAATATGAAGCCTGCAGTGGCAGAAGCGCGATAATAATGTTTAAGGGAAAATGTAAATGTGTGCATGCGCGAAGAAGACCAACAACTAACAGGAGGAAGGGTAGGCAGCACCACTGACATCTCAATTGGCTCAGCTTACACAATTCTGAATGAAAAATTAAAGTTGAGCAATTTTTTCCATGAACGATGCAAATTTTTTATGCCCAGATCACTTGCAGACAAGGGAAGAGCTTTCAACAGAAACTTTAACGTGATGAGAGCAACATCCTGAATTACCATTTTGAAGAATTGTAAAATAGCTTTACCAGTGCAATTCGGAACACAAAGCACAGTCAAAGCAAGGACTACCAGGAAGTGGGAGTGAGCAAGCGCAAAGGAACAAAGGTGAGGGCAACAGGTGTGGGCTGTTTGTTCTGGCATTTTGCTTGTGGACTTTCAAGAGGGCCCCAAACAGGATAGCCTCCCCACCATGGAGTCAATTCCAACTCTTATAGGCCCTATGCGGTGGAGAAGAACTGTCCCTCTGGTTCTGAGACTGTCAATCTTTACAGGAGTAGAAAGCCTCATTTTTCTCCCTCAGATCAGCTAGCTGTTTCAAACAGCTGACCTTGCCATTAGCAGCCCAAGTGTAACCCACCATACCACCAGTCCCATTTTTTAAATGAAAGAATGATGGCATCTGTTTATTATAAGTGGTTTGAAAAATATAACAAAAGCTCGAATGGAAATACACCTGGAAAAATTTCACCTGAGAGCCCTTTCCCACAACATCTTCTCATCCAAAGATGGAGAATTTTGATGTGAAATTAAGCATTTACCAGACATGCTTGATTTTTGCTTTCTACTTTCTGTTTATTACTAATAATAAAGATATGTAAAAGATATCCCTTTTTCTTCGGTTAATATTATATAAAAATGACCGCATTAATATGGTTTATTCCCAGGACCTTCAGTTCTTTAGGGATGGATTGAACAGCTGGTTGAGCAAATAACTAAAGAAGCTAGATTATCTGAAGAAGAATGAGACATCAGGATTTGAGAAAGGCTTATTAACAACCTGAGACAGACAAATGAAAGGGCCTTGCTCACTGAGAGTGAGGAGGACTTGAAGCACTTGCTGATGCAGATTAAGAACTGCAGCCTTAAGCATGGATTACAACTCAAGGTAAAGAAAATCAAAATTCTCACTACTGGACGAGTAGGTCACATCATGGCAAATGGAGAACAGATTGAAATTGTCAAGGATTTTGTCTTGCTTGTATTCACGACTAATGTACATAGAAGGAGCAGTCAAGAGATGAAACCATGCATCACATTGGTCAAATCTGCTGCACAGGACCTCCTTAAAGTGTTGGAAAAGTGAGGATGTTACTTTGAGCACTAAGGTGAGCCTGACCCAAACCATGGCCTTTTACATCCCCTCATCTGCACATGAGAGCTGGTCATTCACTAAGGCAAAGGAAGAACTGATGCATTTGAATTGTGGTGCTGGTGAAGAATATCGAAATTTCAAAGGACTGACAAAAGAACACAAAAGCTGCCCTGGAAGAAGGACACAGAGGATGCTGCTTGGAGACAAGTGTGATAAAACTTTGTCTCACATACTTTGGGGATGTTGTCAGGAGAGGCTAGTCTCTGGAGAAGGACATCATGCTGGGAGAAGTGGTCGGACAGCCAGAAAGAGGAAGACGTCAACAAGCTGGATTGACAGGGTGGCTCAAACGGAAGGAAAGTTGCGAGGATGGCACTACATCAGGTAGTGTTCGGTTCTGTTGTGCACAGGGTCACTTGAGTCTGAACTGATTGATGGCACCTAGTAACCACGTCAACATAATTACCACATGCTCCATGAGGATGCCTTATAATGCTCCCCAATAGAATAATATCTTCTAAAATGAACCAAGGGCATTTATAAACCATAGATATGTGACTAGATTTTTTTGCTCAGGCCTAATCAAGAAGAATCGGTTTTTATGATGTGGTCCTTCTGGATGCTTGCCCTCATGAAGAGCTCACTGAAAAAATGGATGCTATAGCAAAGTACTGTGAAGAAATTACATGGTGCCAAGCGATCACAACGAATAGCGCATGGGATCTTAAAGGCTCTTCTTAAAACAAGCAGTCATCTAAGTGCGTGCGGTGCCAGCAAAGTCCAAACAGAATAAGCACACCAGCCTGTGTGGTTCACATAATGTAAACAATCAAATCTAAGACCAGAGGAGGAACGGTACTATAGTTTAAATTCTGAGCACCCAGTTTGCAGAAGGCTATCAATGACAGTGAAAGCCGAAAATCCATCTGTAGGATCCCTACGTGGATCAAGCCTCTGGTGAATGTCTTCTGACCAGAATCCAGGGATGTGAAGAGAATTACACTCAGATAGAGTGCATTGCAAATGGATTATTTAAGATGTAGTTAGGTTAAAATTTAATATGTTACTTTTGATCTTGCATTGATCCACTTTAAATTCTCTCTAGTTTTCAGTATTGTCTGCTTTCTTTGCTATTAAAGTATTTCACTGTTTGGTTTTGTTATAGTTGTTGTTGATTTTAGGACTTTTGTTTTTTGCATATGAAATCCAGCATAGGTAAATATACAGAGGAAGGACTAGATTTATGACATCTTTATGGTATGGCAGATGACGCTGGGGAGACATGAGGAAATGTTCTAAAGATGGTAGTGGTCTGTACCGTACAAAGCTTTCCAATATTATAAACTATTGAACTGTAAATCATGTGGCCTGTATGTCAACAAAACTGTTCAAATATGAAAAGCTATAATAGACAAATAAAGGAACACGTCTGTGTATCGCAATGTAAGTATTACATAGGGTAACTCTTCCTACCTCCTACTTTAATATGGATATATATGTGTGTACCAGACAAGCAAACCCACTGCCAGTGAGCATCTTTTAGTTCATATAAGCCCCATATAAACTATAGAAAACTAAATATTTATGGGAGCAGACCACTTCATGCTTCTACAATTGAGTGGTGGCTGATGGGTTTGAACTGCTGACCTTGGAGACAGTAGTCCAATGTTTACCCTACAGCATCACCCAAACTCCTATATATGTGTGCATGGATATTGAATGCATATCCTAAAAAAGCAACTGAGGAGGAAGATATAGAAGAATAAAGACAACATAAATGGAAAATATGGCCACATTTTTAGATTTTGGTGGTGCTCATTATATAGGTGAATTTAGAGGTCACTTATTAGTCATAGTTGACATGGAGTTTGGAGAAGACAGTTCCTGGAAAACACCAAACTGCAAAATCCCTCATTACTGGCTTAGTTGAGAAATGGTAGAATTATATTATAAAATACATGAGGACTTCAAAAAGTTCATGCAAAATGGGAATAAAAGATATATTAATTTTTTAAATCAATTTATTGGGGCTCATAAAATTCATCACAATACATAGATCAATTGTGTAGAGCACATCTATACATTTGTTGCCCTCATCATTCCCAAAACATTTCCTCTCCACTTAAGCCCCTGGCATCAGCTCCTTATTTTACCCCCTTCCTCCCCATGCCCCCCTCCCCTATGCACCCTTTATAATTTATAAATTATTATTATATCTTATATTATACTGCCCAGCATCTCCCTTCACCTACCCCTCTGTTGCCCATCCCCCAGAGAGGAGGTTATATGTAGCTCCCTGTGATCAATTTCCCCTTTATATTTCAACATCTGGTACATCTAGTTCATGAAGCCTTGTAAGTGATACCAGCTATTTATTGTGTATTTAGGTGCCGAGCCAATGCTGACTCCTAGCAACCTTACATATAACAAAGTGAAACAGTGGGTGGTCCTCTGCCGTACTCAAAATTGTTATTATATTTGAGCCCATCAATGCAACCATTGTGCAAATCTATCTTGTGGAAGGTCGTTCTTTCTTGCTGCTCTGCTACTTTTCACGATGTCCTTCTCCAGGGATTGGTCTCTCCTTAAAACATGTCCTAAGTATATGAGACAAAGTTTGAACATCCTTGACGCACTGTGCACCCTGGATGGACTTCTTCCAGGGCAGCTTTGTTGTTCTTTTGGCAGTCCTTGGTAATTCCAATATTCTTCACCAGCACCACAATTCAAATGCATCAATTTTTCCTCAGTCTTCCTTAGTCAATGTCTAGCTTTCACACGCATATGAGGTGATGTAAAAGATCAATGTTTGGGTCAAGTTCACCTTAGTCCTCAAAGTAACATCTTTGCCTTTCAACACTTTAAAAGGGTCTTGCTCCATGTCCTCTTCTGAATCCTGCCTGAACTCCTGGCAACTCCCTGTCGATACAGTGCTGCCACTCTTGTTGGGTGATCTTCAGTAAAATGATACTTGCATGTGCCATTAATATTAATAATATTGTTCTATAATTTGAGTATTCTATTGATAGTGTCATTAATTTAGTCAATAGTATAGAATAGTATAGAACGCTATTGAGAAAACAAAAGAACAAATATATAGGACATATATTTAGACCGAAATACATGGATTGCTGACTTGTACAGATAAAAAGCTTCAGTGACTGGCACTATTTACACAAACATGAGGGTTGGAGCTGGGGCAAACGTTCCATAGTGCTCATTCACAAAGGCAGCGGTATGTCACCTGAAGTAAGACGTGTCTTAAAAACAGCAAACAGCCTATGGCAATCGCACCCATAGGGTAGCTTGATTTGCCATTTATTGGGCACCCTCGAAAGAAGAGAGATGAACCAAAGTCGAATGACTTTCAAATCCATAAACTTGGGTAGAAGTCATCTGTTTCTTCTCACAGTAGGGCATTTCAGCCTAAAGCCCAATAGTTAGGTTTCTCTATCTGTTAGCGTAGCTTTGCTTAACTCATGTAGATACTGAACTCACTGGCCTGTCTGCTCCAGGTTGCACCATTGAATACAAGACACTGGTAATATGCGCCATTTAAAAGATCAAGCCCAAGAACTTTCAACCAGCCATAAACTATTTATCTATCAATTTCTACCTTTCCACACATGTCAACTGTCAATATTATAAATGTAATATACATTTTACTGGAAAAACATAGTAATATGTGAGCAAGCAATTAAAATCACACGCTCTTTAGTATCCAAACTTTTATCTATGAAATCTCATTTGAAATACAATTTTGCACATTTAACAAATACATGATGATACAGCACTTTTCAAGGTACTTGAAACACAAAAAATGAAGAAAACAAAGCCTTGCATGTATTATTATTTCTAGGCTCAGGATATATGATGAACAAGAAAACCTTAGTGGTTCCTTATAGTCTGGTGGGAAAGACCTTTATTGACCTACTAAGCATATCTATATAAAGTAACAATTGTGATAAGTCCTCCTTAAAGAGAAGTATATGGTTCTGAAGAAACTTAAATAGAATTGATCTAATCCGTTACATCAGGGGAAACTATTGCAAGAGAAGCATGCTTGATCTGAGAACTTTTAGAGGAAGTAATTGTGTGGATGGAGTTTGAAAATGCATTCCTAGGAGAGAGTGATGCATGCATGTGCAACCAGCTTGGGCAGAAATGATCATAGCAATTATTAAAACAAACAAATGCTCACTGACATCAAATACATGCCTACTCATACCAACCCTAGAGGACAGGGTAAATCTGCCCCTGTGTGTTTCTAAGGCTGTAACTCTTGGGAAATAGAAAGCCCAGTCTTTCCCTCACGGAGTGGTGGCATTGCAGATAGAAGTCTAAATCACATCTTCTAATGTTTTGTTTGTCAGGTTTTAATAGCATACAAGCTGTGATGGCCTAGATATTTTCTATCTCTGTTTACTTCATAACCCCATGAATAAAGTGTAGTTAGGGCGAAGAGAAAAACAAGGACTGTGTGAGATAAAGTAGAAAGTTAGCCAGGAAACAGCTCTTGCTAGGGTTTACAGACCTCTTTAAGGAGTTTTTTCTTAGTCTACATGGCAACAGAAATTAAAAAAGATTTTTAAGCAAAAGTAAACATAAACATATTTATAATTCAAATAAATTATCTTTAGGAGAATGAACTACATGTGGACAGACAGCTAAGGGCAGAAATGATACATAGAGAGAGAGGTCCCTGCTCTAGTCCTTGTGAGAGAGAAAGATGAAGAGAACTAAATTTGAGACTGATTTAAAGGATACATTAAAAGAGTCCTACAGTTCTTATTTACACAGTCGGTTAATTGCATAATTTGCTGAAATTGGTGACAAGTATATGTGTGTGTGTGTGCGTGCGTGTAACCAGGAAATTTGCATGAGCCATTTGTAGAGATCACATGTAAATCTAGAATTCAGAAGCAGCAGATCACAACAGATCATGAGGGCTTTACTGGTTCTGTTTAAAAAGGAATATTGGAGGCAAGTGGCAAGATTATATTTCTAGCTGAAAAAAGTTAGAAATCAGGACTCTAGCACTCACCGAGCTCCCCATGCATCAAGTTGATCCTGACCCACAGCGACGTCCGAGGAGAGAGTACACTGACGACATAGGGTTTTCAAGGCTCTAAACTTTGAAAGTAGATCACCAACCTTCCAGTTAACTTCTGTACCCCTAGGGCTCCTTACTTAATATGTACCAATAACGGTAAATTACTGAGAACTTGCTCAAAGAGAATGAAGTATCAGGAAGTTCAGTTGGCACAAATAACAATATTTCAGTATTAAAAATTAGGCAGTAGCTATGGGCTTGCTTACCAAAAACAGATTCATAAAATCTTTGAGAAATAATACTATAAATGGAGAAAAGCATAATACTGTTAGAATATTGTTGTTTAGGCACCACTGAGTTCAATTGAACCCTGTGTGCAACAAAACAAATAGTGACTGGGCCTGTACCATCCTCCCAAGCATTGCTGTTTGAGCTCGCTGTTGTGGACACTGTAACAATCTGTCTTCTTAAATGCTGCTAGTTTTTGCTGACTCTCTAATTTTATGAAGCATGATGCTATATAGTATTTAATGCAAAATAAATCATCATGATTCTCTCGCATTTCTGGATGAATTGTGAACAGAGATACTAACTGCCTTAGTTTTAAATTAAATTTTCAAAGGTCTTTGCTTCGGGAACAGGCCTAGAAAGCAGAGACACAGAATAGTTTGTTAGTACTTCAATTATTATAAAAAAAGATAAAATCTCCCTTTAAGGTAAAGCCAATAGCTTTATCAAAGCCTCAGTTTCCTCAGTCTTGTAGCTCTTCTCCTAGACCTTTCATGTTATTCTGTGGAAATAGGTCTTGGGGAATTGGCACAAACCCTTAAACTCTGATTACTGATATCGATATTTGCAATACAGTCTGTTGTTTCTGAGCCAGAAGCTTCATGTTTTGGCTGGTATCCATAACTTTTGAGTAATTTTCAAGAATAAAAAACTGACCATATTGTCTGGTTTCATGCACACACCTATGTGTCATGTGTACATGCATAAGCATACACATGCAATATAGCACGATATATAAAAAGAAAACCACATGAAACCTCACAGCGTGAGGCATCCATGCTGGTTATGCCATTTGTGAGATATTTTGTTTGTTTGTTTGTTTTAATCATGTCCAACCTTTAAGTTTAATATTGTTAGAATATAAACAAAACTGTTATAAAACAAAAATCATACCTGTATGGTCAAAATCCAAGGAGAAAAATATTTTAAAGAATTTATGCAAGAATTATAGTACACACACGTAGAAATAAAACAAATGCACTGGCCTCTGTTCTGACTCATAGCGCCACCGTAAAGCAGGGTGGAACTGTCCCTGGAGGGACAGTAATTTTTACTGGAGCAGAAAGAGGGCTCTTTCTGGCACGGAGCAGCTTGTGGGTTCAAACTCTTGACTCTGTGGTCAGCAGCCACAGTGGAACCCTGTACATTCACACATGAAACTCAATCATCTTAAAGGTTCTGATTTGATTCGAGATAAGCGCTTCAGTATGTGTTAGCAAAGCTATGTCCTCGTTTTTCCATAAACTGGGAGGTCCATTTGGTTTACTTAATAAGTAAAACTGGATCTATCAGGTTTGGAGAACTGAAAGCAGAGAAAGAAGTGGAAGCCAGAATCCTTGCATTAAAATATTTGACACCTATTAGCCCTGAAGGTGAGTGAGGAGAAAAAAAAATCTAAATTATCTCGCAAATTGTCTAAACCCAAAGTGAAAATCTCTGTGAAAGTAGATTTTAAATTCAATGGAAGCTTTGCCATAAATAACGATGCGCATAATAGAAATTCAAGAAATACTAAAGAAATCCACAAAGCTCTTGATTGCGATCTAGATATCGCTATATGAGGGTAAGCCGTCTTCGACAACTGTCACCCCATTGATTGTCACATGGCTAAGCATTATGCCTTATCTTTGATTCCAGGAGCATCAGGCAAAGCTTGCTTGGAAAGATACTGGATATGGGACAGGATGAAGTAGGAAATGGTTCCTTAGAAAAGCCTGGAAGGAAGAATAATAACGTACTTTCAATACTTCTGCTACCGTCCTCTCTCTTCCTGATACGTGGCAAACACAAGTCGAAGGGGAGGAAATGGTATGAAAAGAATCAAACAGTAATATTGAGGCCGAGCATCTTATTTGGTGAAAGTGCATTTTTGGTAGTCTATAGCCTATTTTTCAAAGCCTTGTACAAGCTCTAACATACTATTCCTGTATGTACATGTATTGGAATATTCCCAGACACACAAACACACACATAGCTACCACCAGACTATCATTATAAATGGAGACTACTACGCAACGTGCCATCTAGTCTAAGGAAGAAAAAAACTGCAAAGTAGCTGTATTTTATTTATTTAGTAATAAAATATATTATCCAAGAATTCTATATTTATTAGGATGAACACTAAAATATAAAGAGGCTTTTCTTAAGTATGTTCTACTTTAGAACTTCCTAGTCACTATGGAAATATAGAGACATGTTATCCTGTTTGTCTTTAGGTCACCAGCAAGGATAGTATCTATTTTCTAGAAATGTCTTATTTCTTTGTGATTTTCCTATTAAGACTTAATTCTTGATCAAATACCGTGTGTCACAGGAACCTGACTATGAATGCTTTAACACTCTGATTCAATAGAAAACAAATCACTGACTTTATTTCAATTATTTTAAAGATGAGGTTAAGAACCTCTCCCACAATTCTTCAGTTCAAAAAACAGGAGTAGAGAGTAAGGTCAAGTATAGATGGACATGGACCCTTTTGTCAGCAAAGAGTGGTCGCTAGAGAAGAACAGCATGCTTGACAGAGTAGAGGGGCAGCAAAGAGAGGAAGGCCCTGCAGGAGACAGGATAACACTGTGGTGGTAGCAATGGGCACACACACAGGGACAATTGTGAGGATGGGGCCAGACAAGCGGTGTTTGCTCTGCTTGTACAGGGTCCGTGTGAGTTGGAACTGACAATACGGCACAGCAATAACAACAAATAATGGGATCACATATAAAGTTTAGTTGCTTGCCTAAATTTTAGTATAGAGTCTCCAGTGGTATGCAGAAAAAGGAAAAATTGGAATATAATTTTAATACAAAGGAGGTACCCACCCGTAAAGCAGAAAAAACTGCACTGGGGGGAACTTTCATAGTATGCATTTTTCCAACAAGGTAAGCATCTAGCAACACATTCTGAGTTAGTGCACCCAGTGGTATCGCCTAGGAAGGTTCTCTCTGGCTACAGTGAATTTTTTTCATAAAAGCAGTTTTGCTCAATTCTTGTTTTTTTTTGTGATGCCCAATTTAAGAGAGCATGCAGCTGTGAAATTTTGTTTCCTGCTGGGGAACATTGCCACAGAAATGGTTGTCATGCTGAACATACCTTACAAGGACAGTGCTATAGAAAGAACTCAAGTGTGACAGAGGTTTTCTTGTTTCCAAAAGGTGAAATATCAATTGATGACAAACGTCATTCTGGATGTCGATCAACTTCCTGAACGGACGAAAATGTCAACTCAGTGCATTTGGAGTTTTTTTCTACCAGGTCAGACTGCTAATCAAACTTTCTATGTAGAGGTTCTGAAAAGATTGCACAACAGCATGCAACAAAAAGGCCTGGTTTATGCTAGGCAGGGGACTGGTTTTGCCACCAAGACAATGCACCTGCTCACACAGCCATCTCAGTGTGACCGTTTTTGGCTGAAGAAACCGTCTGCCTCTCTTGCCCCACACACATTATTCACCTGGCCTCACTCTATGGATTTCCTTTTGTTTCTGCAAATGAAGAGGGACATGAAAGGGCAGCCACTTGACAACACAGAAAAGGTGAAGGAAACAACAAGGGCGGTGCTATCAGCCATCCATACAGATGAGTTTGAAACATGTTTCCAAGAACGGAATCGCAGATTGGACAAATGTAGTAAGTGTAATGCAGAGCACTTTGTTGGTGAGAAGGTTGTTTTCTAAAAAAAATTAAATACATAGCTCTGAATGAAATTCAGGTTTTTGGCATAACCCCTTATATACACCAATAAGGCATTTGTTGATACATATATATTTGAAAAAGAAGCATTATGATATCATATTGAACTACATGTCTGATGCTGAATAAAAGATTAAATACTTTATTGGATAAGCAAAAAGATTCTGGTATTTACCTTGCCAGTGAGTGTGCTAGCATTATATGATGTGCATGGCTGATAAAAGTTCTAAATTATAGAATAATTAATTAATTATGGTGATAACTATGAAGTCTGATACAAACAACTCTTCCAATTGTGTTGTTATTGCTGTGCCGTATTGTCAGTTCCAACTCATATGGATCCTGTACAAGCAGAGCAAACACCGCTTGTCTGGCACCATCTCTCTTACATATATATGTCTCTGGAAACATTTCTCTAGCCAACTCAGACCAACGCATAAGGTACACACAGAGAGAGAAAGAGAGAAAGGCATTATCTATCAGGTGCTGTGTTAGGAAATCAGCTACTTAAAGATACTTTGGCACATAAATAAAATATTTAGTAAAACATGAAAGACTTGAAATCAGGAGTGTCTCTCAGAGAGCATATTTAGATAATCTTGCAATAGTCCGGCAAGGAAAAGTACTGCTACTTTGCCCATCCAAGAGGGTAGAAGTAGTGAGTGTTCCACCCCAGAGGTTATTTGATAATAATAACCAATAGACTCTTAGCGGTACAACATCAAATTAATCTCCTCTCAATTTTAATTACTCTTGTCTTCTGAGAAAATGAAACCAGAAGTAAGTTTTAGGGGAAAGATGTTAAAGTCATTTTTTTCATCGACTGAATTTGAGGCAGCTATGGGTTAGGCATGAGGCTGCTCTTTGAATGGGGGTTTAATCTCATCCACGGCTCCACAGGAGGAAAAATGGCTGTCTGCCCTTGTAAAGGTTTACAATCTGGGAAGCCCTATGTAAGTCCCTGTGAGCAGGAGTCAACTCGATGGCAGGGGGGTTTGTTTGTTTCGTGTCACATAAAAAGAATATGAAGGAAAAAAAATACCAGAAAGAAAACAGAGCTCTGTTGAACCCTACCTAATAAATGTAGAAGAAGAGTGCATAAGAGCTTATGGAAGGATAAAGTTAGAAAGAAAAGGAAACTATAAATGCCATGGTAGGCATGGCATTTAAGATGGAGGATGTTGAAAGGGCTGGCCTTTGATAAAACAAGTTTAGTAAAATTGTAGGGAAAGTAAAATTCAGATTGTAATTTAAAAAAAAAGAAAAATCAGAGATGAAAGGAGTCTGGGAAATAATTTTTTTGTTGAAATACAGAATGAAAACCCCCACAATATCTTATTCCAATACTTATGTCTGCTTACTTTCTGAAATAGGTACTCTGCCAAGAGAAACACATGATGATAAAACACTTTGGCATTTCATTTACGTATGAAATTTATTTATAAAATTACTATCAAACAGCAAGATTTTGGTCATAGAAAATAGAACAGCTTTGCCTTTTATCCCTTACAGATGTTCCTCTGAATGCTCAAACTCTGTTTTATGACATTTGTCACTTAACTTGTTTACCTCTGAGATCTCATTTAAATTGCAGCAAATGCATTCATGGAGAGCATCCCTTGTACAAAATATATTGTTGTTGCTGCTGTGATCCTTTATTTCTTTAATCCAACTAAGTTACCCTGGGGTGCAATGGTAACAGCTCACCATTAGCCACTTACTAACCAAAAGGTGAGCAGTTCAAACCCACTAGCTACTGCATTGGTAAATGATGTGGCAGTCTGCTTCTGTAGAGATTTACAGCCCTGCAAGACTTCCTCCTTCCTACAGTGTCACTGTGAATCACAATCAATTTGACAATGCATTTTATAGACATTTTATATCATTCTTCTGTATGTAGAAAGATATATTAAATCAATTTAGGGCCACCAGGTAAGTGTAATATTGTAATGACTTTGGGTTTCTTTTAATATTAAATAGAAATCTGTTGGTATATAACTGCACCAAAATGACAAAATGTACTAAAAATGGGAAGCTACAGGACCTAACAACTGGTGGCACAGTGCATGAAGAATTAGACTGCCAATGGTGAAGTCAGGGATTCAAACCCACCAGCAACTTCTCAGGAGAAAGAGGAGGCAGCTGGCTCAAATATTTACAAATGTCTGCAAATATTTACAGCCTCTAAACCCTAAGAAGCAGTTATGTTCTGTGTGGCAGAGTTGCTGTTAATTGGGATCAACTACATAGTGGGAGGCGGGTAAACTATAAAACCATACTAAAAGCTACTTTGTAATAATGGTTGAATAAAATATTGCAAGACCAACTGTCTCTCAGATAAGTAAGAAAGATAAATTTTTTTTAAAAAGAAGGAGCTATGAGCATCTGATATTAAGGGCTCAGGTGGAAGGCAAGTGTTTTGAGAATGATGATGGCAACAAATGTACATATGTGCTTGACACAATGGATGGATGCATGGATTGTGATGGGAATTGTATGAGCTCCCAATAAAATGATTTGAATAAAAAAAAGAAGGAGCTAAATGAAGGGTTTAAAAAATAAAATGGTTGAGGGTCTGGAAACAGATCGCTTCCTTTCCATCAGGATTTCTAAGGCCAGAATTCATTCACAAGACCTGAACCTACCTCTAAAGGTCACAAAGAAGAGTAGATTTTTTGGCATATCCCAGAACATAAAATATATTTAACAATATCTACCAAGTCTCTCCACCATTCATCTGCCAGTTGGCTACACTGTGCTGACTAGCATACTGCTGGGATGCTGAAGCAGTGCCACAGATAGTTCAAGTACCAGCAAGGTCACGTAAGGTGAACAAGTTTCATGGGTGATTCCCGACTAAGAGCAGGCCACAAAGAAGGAATAGGCCGCCCACTTCTGAGGAATCTAGGAAAATTGGACATCATAAAATATGTCGTATAACATGTAAAGATCTTTATGTATCAATGGTTTGCAATGGACTTGTTTGGGCCATCTTGAGTCGGACAATCAAATGGTCTACTATTCTGAGAATGACAAATTCCAGAGGAATTACATTCTAGACATTATCAGAAAGAACATTTCAAGATCTAGTTTGCGATAGGAATCCTTCACCCAACAAGGAACCTAGCTAATACAACTAGTATTCAAAGTTACTAATCAACCACAAGAGCTACAATGAAGAAATTGTTTAAGAATGTCATCAAAATATATCACTATTAATTGGTGATTGGAATTTGAAAGTTGGAAACAAAGAAGGAACAGTAGTTGGAAAATATGGCTTTGAGGCTCGATGTTGCATGATAGAATTTTGCAAGACCAATGACTTTTTCATTGCCAATACCTGCTTTTCAACAACATAAATGGTTACTGTACAAATAGACTTTCACAGATAGAACACTCACTCACTGCCATCGACTCGCTGCTGGCTCACAGCAACTCTTCAGGATGGGGTAGAACTGCCCTTGTGGATTTCCAAAGCTAACTCTTGACAAGAGTTAAAGGGCCTCACCTTTCTCACACAGAGCAGCTGGCTGGTAGCTTCAAACTGTTGACCTTGTGGTGAACAGCCCAATGCATAACTTTTGTGCCATCAGCGCTGCTAGATAGAATGCACAAGCTGTATCTGTGGGAATGGACAAGGAACCCCAGTGGTGGTGACGTGTGGGCTGCTGACTACCAAGGTCAGCAGTGGGATGCAACAGAAGCTGCACTGGAGAAAGGTCCGGCTTTCTGATCCTGTGGAGAGTCACAGCCGCAGACTCACAGGGAACATGAGTTAGCATCACCACGATGGCAGTGAGTGCGGTTTGGGGTTTGGTGGTAAGAGACAAAGGAGAAGCTCAATACCATCAACCAACATAAGCCTCGGGGCCACTTGTGGTACAGTTCATCAATTGTTCAAATGCAGGTTCAAGTTTAAATTGATTTTTTTTAAATTAAAACAAGTCGAAGCAAACCCATATACAAGCAAGAGTATATCCACATGAATTTAGAGATCACCCAAGAACATATCTGATTCCCTGAACATAATTCTAAAAGACCTGATAAGCAGTGAGATGGCGTTAAGATGACCATACATGAAGCAAGCAGAGGGTATCTATGGAATAAAGTTGGGTGATACTTCTCAATAACATTTGTGACAAAATGATTTATTTTCTGGACCTTTAAAATCTCTCAACAGAGAATCATGTACTTGTTTCAAACATGGAATTCAAAGAGATGTCTACTGCGCCATAAAAGCAATAGCGCATTGAAAGTTTAGTGGTCCGTAATAGCTAAATCGGAAAACCTAAGCCTTTAAAAGACATGTGTTCCAAAGTTCTCTCAGACGCTGAATTTCCACAGATTTTATTAATGGTGCATTGAGACGGTGGTGGTGTTGGGAAACAATGAAAAGAAAACCAAATGATTAAGTTTGGGCTACTTCTTCTCAGAATCTGAATATTGTTCTTCTTGCTTCTCAATGCAGTTTGGTGATTTGGAAGATGAAGTTTCAAACAGAACAGTGTCAACTGGAGTAGTTGCAGCCCAAATTCCTAAAACTAAGTTGAACAAAAGAAGAGTGCAGTTGGTCACTGTAAATATTTGCACAGGTCTCTGTAGTTTTCTCTGGAGAGTCAGGTCCTATGATTGAAACCAGAAGCCAGGACCTGTACCAAGAGTTATAGGGATTGCTATCAATAGCAGTTATCTAACAAATGACATAAATTGCATGGCCTGGATTTCTTCAGATCTCCTCTGAAAGATTATCTGATTTTAAAATGAGGAGTCAAAGAAAAAAATTCTGATCATATTCTTAGCTACATTATTATTTAATCCAAACATTGAATCAATTCAATGAGGATAATGCATATACACTTTAATGCAGTAAAAATGTCTCTGTGTTTTTGCCAAAAGAAAGTTGAATCTTTCAAAATGTACAATGATAATGTTATTGAAACAAATTTGGGGGTGCATTTTGTCACCTTTGTAGTTTCCAATTTTCTTCCTTTTTTAAAAAATCATTTTATTGGGGGCTCATAGAACTCTTGTCACAATCTATACATACATCAATTGTGTAAAGCACATCAGTCCAGGGGGAAAATACATACAGATAAACTATTAAAGGAAATATTTAATAACTAATTTGTATTAAAAATAAGTATTTTCTTCTGGTTCTTAACTAAAACTTCTGCATATAAATAAAAGTTGTATTTCTATATTTATTAAAGCATTTATCATTGGTCTACTAAATTTCAAATTCTGTGGTAGATCCTAAGAATACCAATATTAATTTTTAATCAAGAAGCTGATTTTCAAACATAATTATCAATAAAATATAGTGACTATGAAAAGAAGAATTAGCAAAATACCAAGGGCACAGAAAATAAAATATGCTTAGCTAAAGTATTTGTACTAGGCCATTTATCATATGGCCTGATAAAGGAAATAGCAATTAGTCTACATTTATTACAAGTTAATATCTTGGTTAGATTGAGCTTATCCTCCTCCAAGAAAAAAACTTAAATATGTACCATGAATGTCAAAGGGAAAAATATAGTAATATAGTACCACAGGTGGCAAAGTTAAAAAATACAAATCTAAGATTAGATGCTTTGAAGTTACCCTTACAAAGGTTAATACTGTTATTACTTTTATAAGTAGCAAAGGGTAGCTCCTTAAATTAGAATTTAAGTAACTAGAAGTACTAGATCAAGATCTGAAAGAATAGTAAAATTCAGAAAAGTAAGCCCAAAATTCATGTTGCCCAGGATATCTGCCAATATTCAAGAGCAGAGACAGTGAACCAATGGAAAACATCAGGAAGTTTGAAACATCAGAAGTTGTTGTCAAATATTTAACTTTACTTGGATCCACAATCAGTATTTTGAAAAGTAGTCAAGAAACCAAACAAAGTGTTACATTCGGTATATGTGCTCCAGAATTCCTTTAAAACGTGTTGAAAAATAAAGATGTTGCTTTGAGGACCAAGGTAAACTTGTTCCAACCCATGGACAATGAATAAGCAATACCAGAGAGGAAACAAGGCCTTTGGATTAAGGTATTGATAAGGAATATTAAGTAAACCATGTACTGTGAAAAGAACAACTGAATATTGGAAGAAGTACAGCCAGAATACTCCTCCGAATCTAGGATGGTAAGACTTTGTCTTGTATATTATGAAGATTTTCTTAGATGTATCCAATCCCTACAGAAAGAAAAACAAAATTCTACTTGGTAAAGAGTTGCCTTAAAAAAAAAGGAGGGAGGAAGAACTTCAATAATTGGCTTCAACAATGGGCTCAAACACAGCAGAGTTCCACAGCAAGGAGAAAGCAGAGGGCCAGGCAGGCTCACTCTGTGTTCAGGATCACCACACGTGGGAACTCACGCCCCACAACAAAATCGCCATGTGGCTGATGGCACCTAACAAAAATAATATGATCAAAGCAGAATATACAACTACCCACAGGGAGTGAAAAAATGCAATTTATCATAGACTATAAAATAACACATCCAATATTCTAGAGATAAAATTTTAATTTAGTAGATTCATTCAAAAATTTGGAATTTCCCCTTAAGGATCAAATAACATATTCCTAATGTAAGCAGTCCAAGAGTTAATTTAAAAACTAAACAAGCATATATAATAGTTGACAAAATACAAGTGAGACAGGGAGCCTATATAGAGTGAAACATAAAATGGAAGGATTATGTTTTTCCTTCCATTAATCGCTCAAAATATAAATATTTAAATTCTTCAATCTAAAGGCAACATATATATATATATATATGTATATTTATGATTCATCTATAAGCTGTGTACAGGAGACTTACTTTAAATGAAAGTCACAATCATTTTAAAAGCAAAACGGGTGGCAAAAAATATATTCCATGTAAATATTTATTAATGAAAAAACAACTAGGGTGGCTAAATTAATATCAGGCTAAGTATTTTAAATGAAAAATGCTAAAAGCAAAAAGGCATTAAAATTTTAAGAAGAATCAATTTACCACTAACAAGGTAAATCTACAGAGACATCAGGTGATTAATAATCACCTCGGATCATGGCAGGAGAGCTAAGGGGGGAATGGGGAGCTAACAACAGTAACTACAAGAAAGAAAACATACTTTAAAATGTATTGTGGAGATAATTGCATGACACTTCTTACTATGATTGAACTATTGAATTGTATGGTGTGTGAATATGTGAATTATATGGCAAAATAGTCACAATTATAAATAAACTTGTATCTACAAATGGAGCCCCCAAATATATGAAACTAATACCAATAAAACTATAGAGAGAAATAGCTCTATAATCACAGAGATTTCAATGCACTACTTTCAAAGACGGACAAAACATTTATAAAGAAAATCAATAAAATCCAGTATAAATTAACTAGAACAAATAGACATTTATAGAACCCTCAACTCCAAACTAGCACATTATACCGTGGATCATTCTCCAGATTTGGCAATCTGCTAAGTCACAAAAAGAAGTCTCATTAAATGTAAAAAGACTGACATCATACAAACATCTCATACAACTGCAATGAATATGAGACGAAAAACTGGGCATTTTACAAATGTTTGAAAATTAAAACAATACCATATTAAGCAATCAATGAGTTAGAGTAAAATCACAAGAGATATTGAAAAACACTTAAGAGGTGAATAAAAATGAAAGTACAAGATACTAGAATGTATGAGATGCAGTGAAAATAGAGCTCAGAAGGAAATTTATAGCTGTAATTACCTACATTAAAAGGTCTCCAATCAATAACCGAATTTACATCTTAAAGAACAAGAAGATGAGCAAAGTAAGCACAAAACTGTCAGGAGAAAGAAAAGAATAGCTATGAGAAACAACAAATAAAACAGAGTTTGCAAAAGAGTAGAGAGAGTCAACAAAACCAAAATTCCTAAAAGACTAAGAAAATGACAGACAAATAATAAATAAACACCATGTAGATAAGCAAACTCAGAACTGACAGTGGGGGCATTATTACTGTTTTTATGGAAAAAAAAGTATGGCCAAACACTATCTACATTTGTATAACAACAAATTAAATAACCTACCTGAAGTGGATACATTCTTAGAAACACACAAACTATGTAAATTGATCCAGGAAAAAAATAGAAAATTTCAAAATTTATCTATCACAAGTCTTCAGATTGAAATAGTAATCAAAAACGCTCAACAAAGAAAATCCTAGAACCCAAAGTCTTCATTAGTGAATTCTATCGTCTATTTAAAGAATTTAACCAAAAACTCTGTCAAACTCTTCCCCCCAAATAGAGAAGGGAACAATTCCTATTTCAATCTAATGCCAGCCTCACCCTGATACCACTGACAAAGATACCACAAAAATTCCACACCAATTAATCAAAACCAAACTCACAGCCAACGAGGTGATTCTTCTCATGGCAGTGCTATTGGATAGGGCAGCGCTGCCTCTGTGCATTTCCTGAGCCTGTGACTACGGGAATAGACAGGCTCATCTCTCTCCCACGGAATGGCTGATGGCTCTAAAATGCTGCCCTTGTGCTTAGCAACCCAACACATAACCCCTATGTCACCCAGCCTCCTTTCCAAACCAATACTCTATAAAGAGAGATGAAAAATTCCCAACAAAATATTAGCTGAAAGGTTTCAACAGCACATTAGAGGATTATAGAGCATATTTAAATGATATTTCATGGTGATTATACACCATGAATGCTATGTACTGAATTGGGTCTCCACAAAGTTTAAGTTGGTATTCTTATCCCTGTACCTCTTAAGATGACAGTGTGAGGCCGTCTTGACTAGAGAAACAAATCCAGTGGCACTTGTATATCTATAATAGAAAGCTTTATATCAAGAACTCTCTCCATATATATGTATATATATGTGTGTGTGTATATATATGTGTATATATACACATACACACACACACACACACACACATATATATATATATATATATCAAGCAAAAATCGCAGCCCAGTCCAGATCAAGTCCATAAGTCCGATAATAGTCCATAAGTCTGATACTAGGCCATAAGCCCTCTTCAGACACATGCAACCACATGCAATGAGGCAGAACGCAAAAATAACACTGGGCGGTGGGTGCAAAGTCAAGTGGGTCCAAGGGCTGTGGACACATCACAGGGCTCACAGCAACCAGGGGCAGCCATCAGAAAGGTGGAGGCAGAGAGAAAGGGGGAGCTTCTCAAGGCCCTCCTTATGGGAAGGCCATACCCATTAGGAGTCACCATCAGGCTGTGACCTGATTGCTGGGCTGGACTCCACCCCTACTGTTTTATATATCTTCATGTTAACAGGAAATTATGTAAACCCAACAATGACCCTATTGGAAATATGGATATTGTTATATTAATGAGGTCATGATGACATCAGGTGAATCCTAAGAATGTAAATCATTTGTGAGTTATAAAGAACATATCTGACAATTCTGCTACTATCGAAAAGTAGCCATCTTTAACAGCTAAGAGCGTGACTGGCTGAGCATTTTATTTGTTCCTGATAGTTTAGAGTTCTAAACATTGTGCTGATCCTCATGGCCCACAGTTCAAACTCACCAGTTGTTCTGCGAGCATATGACTGCGCTTTCTACTCCCATGAAGAGTTTCGGTTTGGGAAACCCACAAAGGGCCATACGTTGGCATCAATTCCTTGGCAGTATTGCAGTGAGCTTTGTTGTCATTGTTTGGTAGGGTCGCTATGAGTCAGTGATTTGGGCAGTGAGTTTGGTTTTGACTCAGTAGGGAGCCTGGCTAGGATATGGTTAGGTAATGGGTTGTTTACCACAGGGTCAGTAATTCAAACCACAAGCCCCTCTAGGGAGAAAGAGAAGGCTCTGTACTCCACTAGAGTGACAGTCTTACAAGCCAGCAGGGGCAGTTCTACTCTGTTCCACAGGGTGCCTGTGAGCTGGAATCGACTCGATGGCAGTGAGTTTGGTTTTGAAATTTGGTAGTTGACTAGGAGTTTTGTCAAAAGGGATGTAAAATGCTATTCTAGATTATTTTATTTTTATGTTAGTAAATGTATGAATAAGTATATTGATATAGCTAAGTACTAAATATGAAACCTTATACTTTTGTAATTTTAAATATACTTAGTCGTGATGACAAAAATGAAAATAGTTAGCTAATGTAATGCCACAAGTCTCAATTCTCTCTCTCTCTCTCTCCCTCTCTCAGGGTGGGGGTGAGGGGTTTGATGGTGCTGCTGGTGGTGGCTATTTGTTGCTTCCACATACTTATATTACTGTTTAAGAAGTATACATGTAAGCACAAATATATATTTCCTCAGCAACATCGCTCATGCAAACAATTAAGAATTTTCAATAAATGAGAAAAAGAAAATCAACTATAGTCACACATAATACATTATGCATATTGAGGTGCAGGTGAAAACTAACTTGGAAAAATTATAAAATATTGTTTGCATTGCATTTTAATTTTGAAAGGACATCATTGATATTTTCAATTAGGTGTTTTACTTTCAGGGGGACTTGCTTTCTCTGAAAACATTTCTCTCTGTTTACATAAGATAATGTGAAAAAATGGTATAACTAGTTGTGATATACTGCTCAAGACACCAATATATCTTGATTGCTTCCTGGTGATTTTTTCCTTAAAAGCACTGGTAAAATATTCCTTATAGACATTAATTTAACATATTTTATAATAATACATTGATTACAGGGTTTTCCAGATTCATATATCTAGAAGTAATTTGCCTTTCTAAGTTTCTCATTTGCTGTGCTCTATCAGGGACACATACTAAATCCAGATTATAGTGTAACTCTTAGTCATGCAAAAGAGAAGTTATTGGGATTTAGGCTCATTCTAAGAAGGGAAAGAGCATTTCACTTCTTATGAAAATATCACTGTTCCAGAAAATACATAGAGGTTATAGCATTGGAATATAAGAAGATGTGTGGATCTACACCATCAACTCTATGAAGAAAATAGCCATATAGTTTGTTAAGACCTGTATTTCTAGTGCTGAAATCACTACTTCAGACATAGTAACCACTTATAAATGGTTATTGAAAGAATATACGTCACATAATAAATCTGATTATCTTATGATACAATTGAGGATACAATTTTTATTTCCTATCAGCCTTGTTGTTAGTGCTATCAGGTGGGTCCAGATTAATAATGACCCTCTGCACAACAGGAGGACATATTGCCTGGTCCTGCATCATCCTCATAACGGGCTCTTATATGTCAAATGGAAATGGCGTTGTCCTACTGCTCCATCAAGACCGGCACTCTCAGAAACCCAGCAGTGCAGAGTTGGTCTTTCCCACGGGATCCTCATGAGGAAGAATCAACTCAGCAGTGAATCTGGGGTTTGGGGGAAACCACCAGCCCCCCTGTAGGGGAAAGATGGGGCTTTCTATTTCTGTAAAGAGCGTCAGTCTCTGAAAGTCACAGGGGCAGTTCTATCCTATGGTACAGGCTTGCTATGAGTTGCTATCGACTTGATGACACGGTTTGGTTTGCTTTAGTGGATACAAAAAAAAGAAAGTAAGTCTGAAACTAGAGCACATAGTTTCTATTCTGTCACTCAGCTGAAGAGAAGTATGTATGGTGATGGCTTTTTGTCAGACCTTACAGGGAGAAAAAGAAATTTGTCTCAGAACAAAGACCACATTTCTTCCTTTAAGTCTCACTAGGGCACTCTTGCCAGGAAACTATCATGAAATGACTTAGACTAAGGAAGATTCGTACTGGAAGCCAGAGGTAGGGGCAGAGACCTAGAAACTATTAGGACAAGGAGGAGGAGGAGGAGGAGGAAGGGGAGGGAGTGGCGGAGGAGGACTAAGAGGAGAAGGAGGAGAAAGAGGAAGAGGAGGAGGAAGGGGAAGGGGAAGAGAAGATGGCATAAAGGATAAACAGGCAGCACTGATATCCATACCACCTCTCCTCATGAGGACCTCAATGCCTTTCTACTCTTAAAGAAGTGAAATGAAACTTTATACTTTTCTCTAACAGCTATGAAAACTTTAATTTATAGAAACTAGCGATTAAATATTTTATATTCAACAATATAGCTATCAGGCTTCTAATATTTTGGGAATGTTTATATAAAGTGTCTCTCTAAATATAGGACAGTTTTCAAAGGGCAAGTCAATAAAAAGAAATCCACATCTTGAAAGCTTGTTCTGGTTTGATCACCGTCAATAGTCAGCAAGAACTCAAACCCTGTTGAGGTTTCCACCAGGTCTTTGAAATGGTGCCCCTCTTTTATGGCAAGTTAACATAAATTAAGAAGGAAAAAACAGCATGAACATGAAGGCAACATAAACTTTTATTATTGATTGGGTTGAGAATGAAGTTTCTTTGTTAACCCTATAAAAGCTCACCAAGAGGCCTGTTCTTAAAGAAGTACCTTGGCTGGTAGTCTTCTCTGCCAGGATGAACAAGTAGAATAAGATAACGTTTGATTTTATAAACCATCCATGTCGTCCATTTCCCTAGATGTAGTGTCTATAAGGGAATCAGAGATCCAAGCTTACACAAACAGTTATAACAACAAAAAGAAAACTCTAGAAGTGGGGACAAATTATCCTGATAGTATTACCAGGCAAACGTCGCAAGAATAAAGTATGGAAATGAATGGCCTACCTTTACGCAACTGAGCTTTGATATAGAGTATTTGTTCATCAACAAAACAGATTTCATTGCAGCTCACACAATAAACACGTCCATTTGTATAATATTAAATGTAGGCTTCTCTGTTTCATAATGCCATAATTTTGGAGACCTAAAAGCTTTCTTAGCAATTATGCAGCCAAAATTTCTAACTTTAAAATATGAGATAATCCTCAAAAGGCAATTAAATGCTGTCTTAAAATGGTTTGGCTGATACACAGCAAAAGTAGAATGGGAACCCTACACCACCAATCCCCCAAACTAGCTTTGAGGTTTAGTCTAGATTTGCTACCTAAGTACAATTTTGGTGGCTATAATGAACACTGATTTTCTCACAGTTGATTAGGCTGGAGGTCCCAATTTAGGGCACCAGCTCAAAGGGAATGCTTTTGCTTTTTGGGCTGAAAAGTAAGTACAAGAGTCCTGTCTAAGGGACAGAGAGCAACATGCAGTAATCGACATATGCTATGGTCAATGCAAACGAAGCAAGTACTTTTTATTAGTTGTTGCTGTTCTTCGATACCCCTGAGTTGGCCCTGATCGATTGCATCCCTGTGTACCCTGTGTACAGTAGAACAAAACAGTGTGCGGCCCGGCATCATCCTCACAAGTGTCTCTGTTTGAGCCCATTGTCGCAGAACCTGGGTCATTTCATTTCAGGGAGGCTCTCCCTGTGTTTTGCTGACATTGTACTGTATCCAGCGGGATGCTTCTTGTTGGCATGTCCATGGTAAGCAAAACAGAGGCCAGCCATTCTCACGTGTAAGTCGCATTCTGGCTGCACTTCCTCCAAGACAGATGGACATTTTCTTCTGGCTGTCCATGATTTATTCAGTATCCTTCACCAACACCACAAGTCGAATGCGTCAGTTCCTCTTTGCTTTTTATTTTTCATTGTCCAGCATTCACATGCATTAGTTAACAAATATTTGATGAGTACTTTTATGTGTCGAACACTGGTAGCAGAGTAGTGGGATGGGGAGGGGGGGAGGAAGCATGAGCATCTTGCATGATCACATCTAATTCTAAGATTTAAAACATAAACACTGGACTTAAAAATGTGATTTCAATATATTGTTAAACTAATTAAAGTCTGGCTGGAAAGCCTAATTAAAAAGCCACAGAGCAAAGGGAATGAATGAATTCAACACAGAGAATCAACATTAATGCCATCAAAAGTGTTGATACTCTTATAGTTCTGATTATCTCATTCTGTGACTAGAGTACTGAGAGACAGCTAGTTAACAGCAGTGCTTGAGACTAGATCACCCTGTATTTGTCACTCTAAGCGAGGCCTCCCAAATCATCATCCACTCAGGTAAGTAATGACTGAAACAGATGTGACAAAGACGAAAGCTGGTCTCAGGGACAGAGCATAGTCCGAGAGGTGCCCCTTCCATACCAAACCAACTGAAACTCAAATTTCAACTGGAAAACCATGATATTTTCAAATTATTAATACCTCATTTAAGTAGTCTGTTTGGCATTGATGAACACTTAAATTTTTCCCACAAATTAGTCTTTGGAAATATAGAACAATAGTCATATGTTACATGCCAGAGACGGATAAGGCTGTCTGTTCTCCTAAGAGTTACAGTCTCAAACCCGCAGAGGCTATTCAACCCTGTCCTGTGTCACTGCTTTGAATTGGAATCAACTTGATGGCAGTTGAGTGAATTTTGTTAAGTAGTTTTGGAGGAATGAGTGCAAACAATGAACACTTTTGAACTGTTAACCCAAAGTTTGAAGGCTTAAGTCTATCTAGAAAAAACAAACAAACCAAACAAAAAACCAAAAAAACCCCACCTCACTGCCACTGTGTTGATGTCCACTCCTAGTGACCCTGTAGGGCAGAGTAGAAGGGTGCCTCTGATTTTCAGCGGCTTTAACTCTTTAAGGGAGTAGAAAACCCACTCTTTCTTCCACAGAGTAGCTGGTGGTTTTGAACTTCTGAACCTATGGTTAGCAGCCCATGCACAGCGGGTACTATGCCACCAGGGCTCCATAATCTACTTAGAGGCAGCTAGAAAGCAAGCCTCTGTGCCGCTTCTTAAAGGTGAATCACTGACAACCGGAGGGAGCATATTTCCATTCTGAGACCCATTGGTCACCATGAAACCGGTCAATTATATTGACAACTATGTATGCATTTAGTTTAGACTTTTATTAGTCAGCTCAAAATATCAAAGCATTAGACTAATACTACATGATCTCCTTCCAGTCTGGGTAGAAGATTAAAAATAAGCACATACTTGATACATTTAAACCATTCAAGGGAGGGGTGCTTTTTGGAGAAATGCTACTTTGCAACTCCTAGCCACCTTGCATCTCTGATTTATATTTATCCTTCGGTTGCTTCCAGCTATTTTTATACCGTTTAGATTTTAAGTTAGTCAACTGGACCACCTGCCACTTGCTCCTAGATACATACTTTCTTCTGCCATGTGTGAGCTTTGTGACCTGCCTATTTACCGGCCCATATCCTCTCTTTTAGCAATCTTAAAACTAAAAGTCACATTAACTCCTCAAATCTTTCTCAGGATAATTACTACTGAGGATTCTGTTATTTTGTTTTTAAATTCTATCATCTGGTCCCCAAATTTTATTTATTTCCTCTGGGATAAGATATTATGTGTGCTTATTTTGGGGTTTCCCATTCACTGAATATTTCCACTGACTGACCCAGGAAGGCAATAGAAATGCAGAATTTCCCCTGAGAACTTGATGGAATATTACAACTACTTCAGCAACACTCATTTCAAGGATGAAAACAGAAAAACACTCTGAACTCATTTAAGATTTAACAAATTTTCATAGTGAGATCAGCAAATTATTTTCAACCCCATTACCACCTAGCTCCTAAAAGAAAACAACCTATCGAGACTCTTCCATGGTATAACTTGAAGATTTATAAAATGTAAAAAACATGTTAATTATTTTGAAAATAATTTATGAGTCTATGGCCATGGCTGATCAAATATCCTGACCTTGCACATGACTAGCATCATAATCCCAGGTAAATCCCATTGCTTATCTAAGCAACCATCACTGCAGGAGTGATAGTAGATAACATGGGAAAGGCCTTCCCATCGTCTCCTTGGGTTTATATAATTTGCTAAAGGGAAACGTTCATTAAAAGGGTTCTTTTTCTTTGCATAGGCCACTAGTTCTTTTTCAAAAGAATTTCTAATTACAAATTATTTATGACACGCATAAAACCATGCCACATGATAAAGTGCACTAGAATTCTGTATGAATTGCTTATTGTTTAGCACTCTCTATACCATAAAAAGGGAGGATTTTAATATGTTCTAGAGAAAATAGCAGTCTTCTGATTAATCAATAAGCAATTGTTGATTGATCTGAAAGTGTCATTGTCAGTGTGTTAAAACAGAGGATTTAAAAAAATAATGGAATATGTCTGTTTGATAAATTAAAATTTACAGCACCTGTTCTAATCAGAATACAAAGGGATTATAGGAATCTAAGTATGATTCAAATGTGGGAATAATAAAAACATAATAAAATAATTTTCATATTTCTTCAAGCATAGGGGTGGATATCAAGACTTTTTAAATGATAAGACTATTTCTCATAAATATATTTTAATGAGAGTTATAATGCTGGCCTAGCATGTATTGGCTTGTGTTTCTGTTCCTTCATTGGTTATATAGATACAATACTACCTTCTTCAGATGTATATTTTAATTGAAATAATTAGTATAAAAATGTTTGTAACTTAAAATACTTTGTTCAATCAAACATTCCAGCTTACTGCCACTGAGTCAATTCTGACTCATTATGACTGTATACTGTCTAGCATTACTCGCGAGGGTTTCTGAGGCTATAAATCTTGATGGGAACACATTGCTATGTATACTTACATAACATCATGAGAAACAAACGAACACCCTTGGGTTGATTCGGATACATATGGACTTCATGTGTCTTTGAGTCAAACTGCACTTCACAGGATTTTCAATGCTATAATCTTACAGAAATAGGTCACCAGGTCTTGCTACAGTACAGTTGATGGATTGGACTGAAATTACTATGTTGATAACATTTCATTATGCTAAATAAGCACTAGGTATAATTGATCGTAAAAAGAGATTTTTAAAAATGTCAAGTCATCAAGAAATGCATCACTTTGATTTTTGTCATTACATTTTAAACATATATAGGGAAAAGAAAGCATATATAAAAAGTGACATGTTATTTGATGACACAAATAAATATTGAACATCAGCAATGATTTGCCCTAAAGTAAAATGCTAGACTTTGATGCTGTATATTTCAAATGATGGTTTGCTTCCTAGCCAAAGAAGGCAGCCTTGCATTTAAAAAAAAATCTATTTATAGTTTGCAATAAAATTATGTGTTCTGTGACCACATCATATTCAAGAGACTCTAACAATCAATCAATAAATTATTATGTAAAGGACATGTTAAGATGGTTTAAACTAAAAAAATTGACAATTATCTTTATCTTAATTTCATAATCTGTACACAAAACAAGAAATTTGTACACTGGTACAGATAAGAGCTCGAAACACAGGGAATCCAGGACAGATAAACCCCTCAGGATCAATACTGAGAATAGCCATACTACCTACCCTGTTTCCCCGAAAATAAGACAGTGTCGTATGTAAATGTTTGCTTCCAAAGATGCGCTAGGTCTTATTTTCCATGAAGAATATGGTACACATTTATTGATTTATTAAAAGAGACCTCACACTTCCTGTCTGCTCTGGCTGCACTGCGGCGCCCGCCGCTACTGTCCAGAGTCCAGAGTTATGGTAGCTTCGGGGGGCCTTGTTTTGGGGGAGATCTTATTTTCGGGGGATGCCTTATACTTCAGCGAGAGGCAAAACTGTAAGTAGGTCTTATTTTCTGGGGATGTCTTACTTTCGGGGAAACACGGTAGGAGGGGAAGGGGAGGGAGTGGGGTGGAACCGATAGGGGATCTGATCACAATGATCTATCTATAAACCCCACCAAGCGGGATGGGCAACAGAAAAGTGGGTGAAGGCAGATATCGATCAGTGTAAAACATAATAATGATTTATATATTATCAAGGGTCTATGAGGGAGGGAGGGTGAGAGAAGGAGGGAGAAAATGAGGAGCTGACACCAAGGGCTTAATTAGAAAAAAAAATGCTTTGAAAATGATGATGGCAACATATATACAAGTGTGCTTGACACAATTGATGTATATATGGGTTGTGATAAGAGCTGTAAGAGCCCCCAATATAATGATTTTGTTAAAAAGAGCCCAGCCCAGACCTAGTACAGAACTCACAGGGCAATCGTGAGGAAAAGTTACCAGTTGTGGCCACTAGGGGGAAATGTTTACTTCCAGAAGGGAGCACGTTTCTATCATTATTTTGCCTCCAAAATTCGGTTGATAGATTTCTTATCCTGGAAAGAAGCCAATTGGTTGAAACCAGAGTTCCATAAACTTCAGAACTTTGGAAATCTAAAGAAAAATTACACTAAAAATTAAGACTTGCTTTTTAAGAATATGGCCTATAAATATGATAGGTAGTACAACAATTTAAGTAGAATCTAAAGAGAAATATTTAAACTTTTTAAAAAAATTTTGAGTTAAGACAACTCAGCAGCAAATTTAATACATATACATATATTTACACATGCATATGCATACACACACATGTACTCTTCTTAAATTTTACAAGTGTCTCATACTTCCTATTTTGCTTAATATTAGGATTTATTTTCTATAACAACATGCTGTTCAAAGAACTGAAAGTACAATTAAACAAAATAAGAAAAATATTTTATTTTCATCATCATAACATCCTGAAGATTTTAAGGGCCCCATCTTAAAAATAACACTGAGAACTAAAACAACGTACAACACCTACTATGATCAATACATGGCAGGAAAAGAGCGTTACAGTCCTTCTTCCTTGCAGGCTCCAAGCAGATATAACTTCTCATGAGTACAGGGGTTGTTAGGTGCCATCGAGTGGGGTCCAGCACGTAGCAACCCGATGCACAATGTACGGAAGCAGTGCCCAGGCCTGCGCCATGCTCACAATCGTTCCTGCTTGCTGACCCGCCGCATTGAGGGCTTTCCCCCTTCATTGCCCCTCCACTTTACCAGGCATGATGTCCTCCTCCACGAACTGGTCTCTCCTGACAAGATTCCCAAAGAGCGTAAGAGAAGACATATGTCACTTAGCTGTACCTGAGTACATGCTCCGGTCTAGTCCAGAGTGAGAAGCAGCACTGGGGTCATGATAGTGGGGGGTGAGGAAGCCTCCAGGAACCAGAGGAATATTGTGTGTTCCATCAGTGCTTTACTGCACCCTGGTTGACTCATCCCCTCCCTGTGACCCCTTTGTGGGGGGCTGTTCCATTGTCTACAGATGGGCTTTGGGTTTCTACTCTGACCCACCCCCCTTGTTTTCAACAATATCATTTTGTTTGTTTTTTTATCATGGATTTTCTGATGCCTATTACCCGGTCCCACATGATCACACTGGCTGATGTGCTTCTTTCATGTGGGCGTGTACACAGGTATAGATAAGAGATCAAATGTCAAGACAGGAAGGGGAGTGGTGATGCCAGAATGATAGTGGAAGGCAGAGGAGAGGAGGGGCAGGAACAGGAAACGGTTTGCAATGAGCGACCTGTACTATCCACACACGCCCTCCAGCGGGGAAAAGCACAGAAACCATGAGGGAAGGGCGGCAGCGGTCGGTGTGAAATATGAGAATAATAATAATTTATAATATATCAAGGGACCATGAGGGTGGGGGGCAGGATGAGAAGAAAGGAGGAGCTGATACCAAGGGCTCAATAGAAAGGAAATGTCAGGAAGGTGAAGCGGGTGAATAAGCAAATGTGGTGAAGAAATCTGATGGTGCCCGGCTATCAAAAGAGATAGCGTCTGGGGTCTTAAAAGCTTGAAGGTAAACAAGCGGCCATCTAGCTCAGAAGCAACAAAGCCCACATGGAACAACATAGCAACCTGTGTGATCACGGGGTGTCGAACGGATCACTGAAGACAAATGGATGCATAAGCAAATGTGGTGAAGAAAGCTGATGGTGCCCAGCTATCAAAAAGTATAGCGTCTGGGGTCTTAAAGGCTTGAAGGTAATCAAGCGGCCATCGAGCTCAGAAGCAACAAAGCCCACATGGAAGAAGCACACCAGCCTATCCAACCACGAGGTGTCGAAGGGATCAGGTGTAAGGCATCATCAGAACAAAAAATCTTACCATAGTGAATGATGGGGGGAGTGCGGAGTGGAGATCCAAAGCCCATTAGTAGGCCACTGGAGATCCCCTTGCAGAGGGGTCTAGGGGAGGAGATGAGCCAGTCACGGTGCGATGTAACAATGATGAGAAATACAACCTTCCTCTAGTTCCTAAAGGTTTCCTCCCCGCTCCCACTACCATGACTCGAATTCTATCATGCAAGACTGGCTAGACCAGAGGAGGTACACTGGTACAGATAGGAACTGAAAATACAGGGAATCCAGGACGGATGAGCCCTATAGGACCAGTGGTGTGAGTGGCAAAACAGGGAGGGTAAAGGGAGAATGGGTAGGGAAGAGGGAACCGATTACATGGAAGTGTGTGTGACCTCCTCCCTGGGGGACAGACTACCAAAAAGTGGATGAAGGGAGACGTCGGACAGGGCAAGATATGACAAAATACCCATTTATAAACTATCAAGGGCTCATGCGGGAGGGGGGAGCGGGGAGGGAGGGGAAAAATGAGGACCTAATGTCGGGGGTTTAAATGGAGAGAAAATGTTTTGAGAAACGATGTACAAATGCGCATTACACAATTGATGTGTGTATGGATTGTGATAAGAGTTGTATGAGCCCCTAATAAAATGTTTAAAAAATAAAAAAAATAAAAATAAAAAAAGAAAGTAAATGTCAAGAAAAGATGAATGGCAACATAGGTACAAATATGCCTGATACAACTGATGTATGGACTGTGAAAGGAATTGTAATATTCCCCAATAAAATTATATTTTAATAAAAATAAATTTAAAAAATGAATATTATAATCAGAAAAAGATAAATTTGTCTATTTTTTAGCATTGGTATTTCAATAAGCTTTACCAGTCCCATAGTTTATTGTGGCCCACAAATCTAGATGCCTTTACATAGTCCATAAAACAAGAGTAAACATCTTGATGGTATCCTTGACTTTGAGTCAAGATCCATGTGACATCAGCAATGATGTCTCTTATATGTCCTCTTCTGAATCCAGCATGAATCTCTGGCAGCTGCCTCTCAATGTATGGCTGCAACTATTGTTGGGTGATCTTTAGCAAAATTTTACTTGAATGTGCTATCAGTGATACTGTTCTATCGTGCAAGCATTCTGTGGGGTCACCTTTCTTTGGAATGGGAACAAATATGGATCTCTGCCAGACAGCTGGCTAAGGAGCTGTCTTCCAAATTTCCTGACATAGAAATGGATTTCTTCTAGAGCTTCATTAGCTTTTTGAAACATTACAATGGATATTTCATCAATTCCTGGATCCTTGTTTTTGTCTAATGGATTCAATATGGCTTAATCCTCTTCCTTTAGCACCCTGGAGTTTTGGTCATGGGCTATCTCTTGAAGTGGTAGGAGATAGACTAATCTCTTTTTTTAATCATTTTATTAGGGGCTCATACAACTCTTATCATAATCCATACATACATCAACTGTGTCGAGCACATTTGTACATACTGTACATGTGTTGCCATCATCATTCTCAAAACACCTGATTTCTACTAGAGCCTTTGGTATCAGCTCCTCGTTTTTTAAGACAGAGTAATCTTTTGGGCTATAGTGACTGTGCATTCTTCCCATCGCCTCTTGATTTTTTCTGCAGCATTCAATATTTTGCCATCGAATTTCCCAGGATTGCAACTTGATGCGTGAATGTTGTCTTTAGTTCTCTCGGGTTAAGATATGCTTTTATTCTCTTTTGGTTTTCCCATTCTAGGTCTTTGCATATATCATTATATTATTTGGCTTTGTCCTCTTGACCTGCCTTTGAAATTTTCTATTTAACTTTTATAATTTCTTCATTTGTTTTAGCTACTACACTATGATTGAGAGCAAATTTCAGTCACTTCTGATATTCCTTTTGATCTTTTATTTCTTTCCTGTCTTATTAAGGACATTTTGTTTCCTTCAGGAATGATGGTCTTGATTTCCCACCACAACTCATGAGGTCTTCTGTCATTATTGTTGTCAGATCTATTCTTGAGATGGCCTCAAAATTCAGGTGGACAGACTCAAGGTTGTATTTTGACTCTGGTAAGCTTGTTTTAATTTTCTTCAGCTTTCCCTCAATTAATGTATGAACAATCAATGATCTATTTCACCGTCAGCCTCTGGACTGGTTTTAGCTACTGATATGGAGCCATTGTTTCTTCCTGCAGATCTAGTCAATTTGAATTCTGTGGTTTCCATCTGGTGAAGTCCATGTATATAATTCTTCTTTGTGTTGCTAAAAAAAGGTATCTGCTATGAACAAGTCATTGGTTTTGCAAAATTCTATCATGTGATCTACAGCTTTATATCATCAAGTCCATATTTTCCAAGTTGGTCATTCCTCTTTGTGTCTAACTTTTGCATTCCAATCGCCCATAATTATCAATGCATCTTGATTAAATATTTGGTCAATTTCCCACTGAAGTGGTTTGTAGAATCCTTCAACTTCTTCCTCACTTTTTTCCCCTTACTTTTATTGGTGGCTCTTACATCTCTTATCACAATCCATACATTCATCAAGTGTGTCGAGCACATTTGCACATATGCTGCCATCGTCATTTTCAAAGCATTCTCTTCCCCCTTGAGCCCCTGATATCAGCTCCCCATTTCTTGCTCCTTCCTCACCCACCAGCCTTCCTTCATGCACCCTTGATAAGTTATACATTATTATTTTCATATCTTAAATCATCCTCTGTTACCCCTCACCCACTTTTCCATTATTTGGCCCCCTGTGAGGGGGTTCTAGGTTGAACCTTGTGATTGATTCCTCTTTTCTCCTTCCACCCTCCCCCAATCCTTCTGGCACCTCTACTCTCATTGTTGGCTCTGAGGGGGTTATCTATCCTGGATTTTTTTTAATTTCATGGTTGGTGCATAAACTTGAATAATAATTGTATTGATTGGATTTCCTTGAAGGTAGATAGATATAACCCTCTTACAGAGAGCATTATATTTAATGATTTATTTGTAGTGTCCTTTTAGACAATGAATTCCATGTATCCCTCTTGTGTTATTCCCAGCATAGTATATAAGATAATTTTCTGATTCAAAATGGCCATTAACAGACCGTTTCAGCTCACTAATGCATGGGATATCAATTTTTATGCTTTCATTTCATTTTTGACTACTTCCAATTTTCCTAGGTTCATATATGTCACATTCCCAGATCTGATTGTTAGCAAATTTTTGCAGCTGTTTCTCTTCACCTTGAGCCATACCCCATCAGCAAATGATGATCTCATTGGCCCCACTTCCATAGATTGAATCAGATTCACATCACTAAGGTCCACTCCACTCAGAAGGCAGCTCCTCCTCAGTGCCCTGTGGCTTAAGGGCCTGTACTCAGCACTGTCTCTCTCAGTGCTCTTCTTCCACTCATTGGTCCTTCGGAAGCTGGCAGTGTTTTGAAGCTATGCATAGGTTTTCAACAGTCCCTTCCTCCAAAGTGGGCAGCCGAGTCCTCCTATGTTGTCTTTTCTTAGTCTGGAAGTTCCTCTGAAACGTGTTCATTTTGGAAGACCCTCCTGTCATTTGAAATACCAGTGACATAGCTTCCAAAATCACAGCAACGCACGAGCCACCACAGTGCATACAACAAACTGACAGACAAATGGTGGCTAAATAAAGTTTGCATAGGCAAATACATTAATTTTCAAATATATATATATAATATGGTTTCATAATGTGTTCTACCATGTAATAGAACCCATGGTTTCCTTTCTTCAGAAAGAAAACAAAAATGCAATGTTAAATTGTTCACCTAGGCTATTTTTCTCAGTGCATTCAATGATCAAATGTTTTACAAAGTATAGTTACATTACACTAGAAGTACTCATTACCTTAAAAAACTCTTTGTTCCCACACAATTTCAACACACTCCTATACTGCTACCTTATAGATTTGCAAAGAAGTGTCAAATATTTTTCTGAATAATGCTAAAAAAACCAAATACATTTATCCTCAAACATTTAACTAAGAATCACTATGTGCTAAACAAGTTGAATTAAAATATAGATAATTGTACATTTTCTAAAATTTCTCATTAAACATAAATTTGAGCTCAAAATATGTGGGGTTGGGGAATTAAGCTCCCATGCACATAAGCTAAAATACCCATTTTAAAATTATTTGAATTCATAAAATGTATGCTTCATGTGATATTCAAGTTATCAGCCATATTATAGATGTTATTTCTACAAAAGACATCAGAAACTAAGACAAAATAACCCCATTCATCTATGTAGTTTACCTAGCTTAAGCTTACTTTTAGGTTGATGCACATTCTGGTAAATTTTACATGATTTGGACATGGACCTGTCACTGGTTGGATAGTATTTTTAAATAATTCAAAAGACCATGTCCAATGAAAGTATGCAACACTCATAATGAGCCTGGGACCAGCAGGTGATCCAGCAGGAGAGCGAGGAACCAGATGCCAGATCCAGCTCTGGCAGAAGGTGGAGGGCCGGAGAGGATTCTACTCTGCTCAGCTCCTCCTAGAGAAGGTTTGTGACACAAAGAAGGTGACATCGTGCTGTGACACAATTGACAGGCTGTGTTTATGTGACTCAATCCATACCCATCACAGCTAATATGATAGTACAAGATAGAAAAACAAAACCGAATATATCACTAAGTGAATCAACTGACATCGGGGTGTACATTTACAATTGCACTAGACCACATGTTTCTACGTGATTTCCCCAGTGCCTCCATCAGTGCTCAGCTCGCCTTTATAACAATATGGAAGGCAAGTATTGGCACTGACCCAGACAGGCAGCATGGCATCACGGCTCAAATACAGCCTCTGGAACTAGCCCTCACGCTCCCATTAACGAAGAATGAAATCTTATGTACATTTTTTGTCTTAGCTTCCAATGTCTTTTGTAGAAATATCATTTTATACCAGTGAATGAGACATATTACTGTACATGGGTGCTCCTATACTCATATATACCTCATAATATGGCTTACAAAAAGTACAAAAAAATGTTTTTTTTTTGAAAGGCAGGGGTGATAAAAGGTGTACAATAACATCCAACACATAATTAACAAACATTATTATGGTTATTTATGATTTATGATTTATGAGCCCCTGCAGCTGAAGAGCAAATGGGTGTGGTATATATGAATAACCTGGCTCAGAAAATAATATATTGCAGTACTGATTTTCTGCTATCCAAGACCAATTTTTGTTAAGAAGAGTGTCAGAAACAATCACCGAGATGTCACCTTTTAGAATCCCCACATCAGGGAATTTAGATGGCCCTAACACAGAGATTTTGACAAGGCATTTGAAGACTCCTATTTTGCAGCCTCTCCTAAATGAGTTCATTTTTTGTTTTTTTGCTTTTTCATAACTCCGTTCAAGGAAGAGAAGCACATGTTAGTATTCTATTACAAAACTCTTGGCAAAAACAAGAAACAAGAGAAAGGTACTGTCACAGACAAGGAGAATGAAATGAAGTTGCTGACCTCGAGAACCCAGTTCAGAGCGTTCAGCTGTCCTCTAGCAGTTGTATGGACTTTGCCTTTGACCCTCAAACTAAAACAAACTCGCTGCCACCCAGTGGATTCCAATCAGCCATAAAACAGTCCAATCAAAACCTAAAGCTCAGTTCATTCATTTTACTTGACCACTTCTTTTTATCCATTTACTAAAAATAATTATCACATATTTTAGAGTGTTCAAAACCTTGGCACTACCAATAGTTCAGGACTGATAGCCCTCTGTTACAATGGGTTGTCCTTGCATGTAAGGTCATTGGTAGCAACCTTGGCCTTTATCCATGGATACCAGAAACACATACTTCCCCTAATGTAATAACTAAAAATGTCCCCAAACATTGCCAAATGTTCCCTGGTTTGAGTGGGCCAGAGGTGAGGGGAGGGTAATCCCCAATCTCACGCCCAGTTGAGAACCAAAACTCTGACTCACTCATTCACTGAAATCAAATATAGGATAGAGTAGACCTTCCCCTTAGGTTTCTGAAACTTCAGGTCTTTATGGGATCAGACACCTTATCTGGTCGGGTGGGTTTAAATGCCTGACCTTGAAGTTAGCAGTTCAGGGTGTATCCCACTACACCACCAAGATTCCTTAGAAGAATGGTAATACCTGGATTTAAACAAAATGTGATGGTCGAGAATACAGCACAGGAAGAGGCCTTTTTCCCCTGGGGCTAACTAGTAATTCTATACCAAGATGAGGCCACCTCAGTAGGACGGAATAAGAAAGAAAAATGTATTTCTTTATAAATCACATCAACACAAGTACAACACTGAACGATGTGCTCTCCCTGGGAACTGATGTTTTTCTTGTTCTTTAAAGTCATCTGGCCTCATGGCACTGACACAATTTAAAATCCAATCCCAACTAACCCATCAATTACGCCGGCAGGACGGGCTTCTTTGCTTGTCAGGGGCCACAACCAGAACCCTCTCCGAATGACGAAAGGGATGGGAGAAATATCACTTTCTCGGAAATGCCTTCTGTCCTCTGAGCTTTGCATCGGTCTCCCTCTGTGAGTTTGAAATTAAAGGGAAGTGACAGAGTGGCCGAATCTAGGACTCGGGACTGTGTCTTTGGGCAGAGTGCAAGGTGTTCTGGCAAGAGAACCCACGGTCATCTTAATGCCACATTTGTTGTTAAATTTTTAGTCTAACGTAAGGCAGAAAATACTCTGTTTCTATATGCATTTATAGTAAAGTAGTCAGCTAACCTGATCAAAAAGAATGTGTCCCGGCAGTTAAATTTGCTTGTGGATCAATTGCAAATTCAATGTGCAACTATTGCTGACTTTTACTCCAGCTCAGTAGATACAATAAAAATAGTCGACTTAATATAGAAAGTTAAAATGCGAACATTCCATTCTAGCGTGGCCTCAGCAGATGGTCACTAAACAATAACAATGAATCTCGAGGAGATTAAGGTAGTCTCTTATGTATAAGCATACTATGAATCGATTAAAATTTCTTGGATTCCTTTTCAAAAAAGCATTTTTCAGGCTTTCAATAATAGCTTATGCCTTATTTTTCCTTTAATCAATCAATGTGAATAAATTATACAGATCATATACCCAACTATTGAGTCATGCTGTCATTCTGGGAACAAAACAAAAACAAAGCAAATTTTGATTGCTCCTGTGGACTGCTACTTTTGAAAAGACTGCTGAGTTTGCTAATACATAATTTAGGTATTTTGCATCTAAATTTACAAATGACATTATTTTCCTTGTTTTCTATGCTTTAATTTTTTTGTCCTTCTAAATGCAAGTTTAAGTATTTCCATATTTTTCTGTTTTGAAAGAATTGATACATTCTAGATGTCAAAAATTCAAAAAATTTGAATTCAACTTGCCTATAATACTTAAAGGATTTTTCTATTGCTAAAGGAGCCCTGGTGTCAGAGTGGTTACACACCCCCAGGTCAGCAGTTCGAAGCCACCAGTATCTTCAAGGGAAGAAGATGAGGTTTCCTATTTCAGTGAAAAGCAATAGTCTTGGAAACTCACAGGAGCAGTTCCACCCTGTCCTACAAGGTAGCGATGAGTCGGAATGAACCCAGTGGCAGCGACTTTGGATTTTAGTTTGGTTCCATTGTTAGGCACCAGTGTTGCTGTCACAGGTTGATGCACTTGGGTGCCAGCCACATCATGACCGTTTTAAACATCAGCCTCTTCACGAGAGAAAGATGAGGCTTCCTGCTCCAATAGAGACTGTGTGCTCAAGAAACCCTACATGTAGGATTGTTATATGGGAGAATCAAGTCCCCTGCAGTGGGTTGGCTTTGGGGGGTTTTGTGTTTGTTGTTGTTCCACTTTTAGGTAATTGTAAGCTTTTAATTGCATGTTTGGGAAGCAGACATCCACCTGCCTATGTCCACCCATAGTTCCAGGCCTGCTTTCAAAGACGAAGAAGGTAGAGAAAGAAGTGCAGCAAGCTTTAACATTATGAGGAAATAAAGAGAATGTATGAGCAGTTTCAAGAGGCAATTAAAATAATACCTTGAAAGTAACCAGAAGTCAATGGGCAGATCCTGAGGGAAAGCATCCCCAGTTCAGGCATAAAGGAAGAATTTTGCATTCTTTTTTCTTTTGGATTTTTGGAACATTCTTATCTGTGTTAGTAAATTGAGTCATCAAGTACTACAGATTGAGCGATCAACCCTCACTCCCAGCCCAACCCCATGTTCTTCCAACTATGGGTTAGGATCCCCACCCCTACATTAGTAGATTAACATTCTGTTTCAAAATAAAGTTTCATTTGTTATGTTGTTGAGGTCAAAACAGATCACGAGTTGTCCTCAAACCAACCACTTCTGAAAGAGCAGATTAGACATGGGTTAGCAAGTTCAAACAAGGGTTTGAGCATGGAAGAGATACCACGTGGAGATCAACAACTGAAAAGTTCAGCACTACGGAAGCTGCGACAAGAAATTCTCCTTGAAGCCACAAGAAATTCTCCTTGAAGCCTTGGAAGGACGTGCCTTCTCACAGAGCCAGTGCTTTGAATTTGAATGGAAACACTGAGCACAGAAATTCCTATTCTTTCAAGTCATTGATTTGTGGTATTTCTGTTACAACAGCACCCAGAAATGAAGATGCCACCCTATCAGTGGAGTGAGCCACTGTTAATTGATACGTAGAAAGTTCTACTAAAACAATAGTTTTAATTTCTTTCTAATCGCCTTCATTCTAGAATTCAGAGCAATGTCATTTGGATCCAAATCTCCTCTTTAAAATGCAATCTCTTTGGAACTGAGCAGTTTGCCTGAGCCTTGCCATGTGTCAAGACTTGCATCTGTAGCTGTTTGTGATCACTGAACGAAGACTGGGCATGGTCAGACAGGGGACAAAAGTAACCTGGCTGCAAAGCCACCAGTTCAACCTTTGCACACACTGACGAGGTAAAGGTAACTTTCTGCTGGGGAGAAATGAGAATGACAGCCTTTTATGATGGTTACAGCTTATCCTCAAGGTTCCCATATGCTACAGAAATGAAAACACAGTCAATGTTTTCATGCAGCAGAAAGGACTTTTAAAAAAAATCATTTTATTAGGGGTTCATACAACTCTTATCACAATCCATACACACATCAATTGTGTAAAGTGCATTTGTACATTCATTGCCCTCATCATTCTCAAAACATTTCCTCTCCACTTAAACCCCTGGCATTAGGTCCTCATTTTTCCCCTCCCTCCCCGCTCCCCCCTCCCTCATGAGCCCTTGATAGTTTACAAATTCTTATTTTGTCATATCTTGCCCTGTCCGACGTCTCCCTTCACCCACTTTTCTGTTGTTCGTCCCCCAGGGAGGAGGTCACATATAGTTCCTTGTAATCGGTTCCCTCTTTCCTACCCACCCTTCCTCTACCCTCCCTGTTTTGCCACTCACACCACTGGCCCATTAGTAGAAAGGACTTTTAGAAGCTGGTGACTAAAGAGCTGAACACGATACAGAGAATGCAGCTCAGACAGCTCCTGCATCGTACAAATGTAGTGTTCTCTTCCTTTGGCTGTCCTTCGTTGCTTTTAAGCACATTCTTTCTGGTTGCTTTTCAAACATTTTCAAGCCATAAATATAATTACCTTTTTTCCAGATACCTTACAAAGGAAATCCTAATTGAATGTTTTAACCCTACGTAGGTTACCGAAAGAATGTTTTAGTTTTATCACTCTAAAATTTTACTTTGTTGAACATTCTTAATGTAATTCCTTTAAATTCAGAACTGTGACTGAAATCTTTCAAAAACCCAACATTAAATAATTACATTTGATTTTCTTTCTGTTTACACTTCGATTCCCTTCCATTGAAAGCAAAGCTCTAGCCTACGTATATGTGATTACTGAAATAACTACTGGCAAGAATAAGCTCAAACAATGCATATTTATCACTTTAAATGATTCAATCCATGCTTTCAGTGAGAAATAGAGAAATGACTTATGCCAAGGCCTACTGGTTGAGGATGAAATCACCTGAGCAGCGGATTCTGGTTCCTGGTGAGCCTAAGGGTCAGAGTAAAACGGAACCCCACAGGGGTTCTTTTCTGAAGTTCCTCTTGGTGGGACTCAAACACCCTGCGTTTGACTAGCAGCCAAGCAGGTTAAATTTTACCACCCGAGATCTGCTAGTCTCTAGAGACATAATATTCAAAACTTTTACGTGCAAATACACACATATGACTGTATATGCCAAATACAATATGCTCCAATTTTTAGGAAGTGTACACTCACCAAACCCCCTGCTACTCATTGTTTAATATATTTTTAAAACTTGATCTTAAAATTACCCTTATATGCGAATGTGTATCATGTTACATCTATGGAAGTGTTATATCAGAATGGAGAAATGTGTCCTCAAATAAAGAGCTCTTGTCATAGCGAACCATCTCCAAAAGAGAATAAAAGCAAAATCGCCAGAGAACAAAGATTTGGGCCAGGATGAGGTGCTCCCTTCTATGGACAAGATCTATTGAATTACTGAACAAGGTATATAGTCTAGCTGAAATCACACCATTTTGTACTTCAGAAAACTTTTTTTCTCTGCTAAAATAAACCCGATATACTCTCCTTCATTTTCTACTGCTGACAGTTATTTTTCAAATGTGGTATCCCAGATTTTCTTATTCGGTTGACCGGTTGAGTCTATAATGGGAGTCCTGTTCTAGTGCTTTGCAAGCTAAAGCAAACAAACTTTAAATTTCCTGCTTTAAAAAAACATAAAAGTGGTAAGAAAGTTTTCAGTTCATAGTACTAAGAGCATTTAATCAAAGTCATCTTTTAGAACAAAGATACAGAAAAGTTTTCAAATGCTGACCAAGTCGAAAAAGAAAAATGAAACTTCATGAATCTTTAATGAAGTTTTCAGGGGAATATATATATATATCTATATATCTATATATCTATATATCTATATATCTATATATCTATATATCTATATATCTATATATCTATATATATAATTTCGTGACTTCTGATTTTTTTAAATATTTTATCTAGATTGTCAAATCAAAATACATACTTTTATAACTCCCGCGAGTTGATTTCAATTTTGAACAAATACTCCAATCAAACATAAAGCTCTTTACTTTTTCTTAAGGAAATAAACTGGAGTTCTGTAGAGAAGACATGGAATGTTCCAATATTGAAAGACTACTTACAGGTGTAGTATACGTTTTTCTGAAATTTTTCACTGTTCTTTGAGTCCTAGGCTAAACGAGCAAGTGAAAGATTTTCACCAACTACTTCTAATTGCTCCTTGGCCAGACTGTGAGACACTTACTTTGGACATGTTGTCAGGTGAGAACAGTTCCTAGAGAAGGATGTCATGCTTGGTAGAGTAGCTCTCACTCCCCTTGAGTCCATGCTGACTCAGAGCAACAGCCCGCTGGGTTTCTGAGACTAACTTCTCAGGGGAGTGGAAAGCCCCTCTTTCTCCCACTGAGAAAACTGATGCACTGAGAAAATGATGCACAACAAGGATTGTGAGGTTGAACTGGGCAGTGTTTCATTCTGTTGTACATGGGATGGTTTAGAGTGAAAGCAAATCCATAGCACCAAACATACCTCACTGTGAAGATAAGGGTTATTCGACTGATTCCCAAACACATTTACATGGAGAGAAAGCAAGGAGATAACACAAAGTTCAAGAAAGTGATGGTTTCCTTTGCTCTTTGCCCTCAGTCTCCTGATGAGCTTTATTTTGGTTAACATTTCTGGCGCCATTTGAAATCGACCTGCTATGACCAATTACATGGAATAACTTAGACTTGCATGAAATGACTGAACATAAGCACAAAGCTATATTCTGAACTGTGGGTTCTGCCTCAATAGATGTCGTTGTTAGGTGCTAGGGACTCCTAGTGATCCCTGTACAACAGAACGAAACACTGCCTGGTCCTGGGCCATCCTCACAGTTGTTCTTATGTTTAAGCCATCGATGCAGCCACTGTGTCTCTCCATCATCAAAACCATCCTCTTTTTACCTACCCCACCACTTTTCCAAGCATAATGTCCTTCTCCAGTGACTGCTCTCTCCTGATAACATGTCTAAAGTCCACGAGACAAAGTCTCACCAGCCTCACCTCTAAGCAGCATTCTGGCTGTACTTCAAAGACAGATTTGTTTGTTCTTTCGACAGTCCGTGGTACTTTCAATACTCTTCTCCAGCATCATCATTCAAATGCAATGATACTTCTTTGATCTTTCTTATTCAATGTCCAAGTTTGATGTGCACTTGAGGCAGTTGAAAATACCCTGCATTGGATCAGGCTCACCTTAGTCCTCAAAGTAACACAGATGTTATAGTACAAATTACATCCACAAGAACACATGCTTACATTTGAAATAACTAATACAAGTACAAAACTTCCAACTATATAAAACAAGAAGGGAAAAATGCTGAACTATACTAAAATAACAAAACCACACTTATGCCATGGTTATTGAGTTAATTCTGACACATTGTGGCCTTGTACAGGGTTTCAGACACTACATATTTTTACAGGAGTGGATGGTCTCATCTTTCTCCTATAGTGTGGCAGGTGGATTTGAACTGTTGACTTTATGGTTAGCCCTATGCTTCGTCCACAGTGCCTCCGAAGACCAAACCAAACACACTGCTATTGTATCAGCTCTGACTCACTGACAGGTTGAACTGGTTCTGTGGATGGCTGCGACTGCGCTCTTTACGGGAGCACAAAGCCTAAACTTTCACCCACAGGGCTACAAGGGCTCCTTAAAACACTATACACCGTCTTTAATAGAAAAATCAAAGGTAATAACTCTTTGACAAATGTTACATGATGTATAACAGCCATTAGAATACAGGCTTTTTTGGGGGGGATGTGGTGCGGGGTAAAGGGGGGACTAACCCTGGATTCTAAACCTGGCTGTCCCACTCAGTAGCTCTGCTCTCCCAGGCTTACTGAGTCTCACAGAACCTTTTCTAGTAACAGAGCAAACAATAACTCTGACTGCATAGGAAATCATGATGAGAAGAAATAAAAAACTGCACAGATACTAACATACCGTTCGAAACCACCTCGGGAGAAAGATGGGCCATTCTACTCCATAAACAGTTACACCCTCAAAAGCCCACAAGAGCAGTTCTACCCTGTCCTATAGGCTCACTAGTTTTTGTATTTTTTTAAACTAATAATTGTAGGTGATGAGAACACTGAGTTAGTAATGCTATCAGGTCTCTTGCTAATAATGAGAGTACACCAAACAAACATGCAAACCCACTGCTCTCGAGTCACAGGGCCCCTACAGGGTTTCCGAGGATGTAAATCTTTTCAGGAGCAGACAGCCTCACATTTCTCCCCCAGGCAGGCATGTCATTTTTTCCTGCTTGATAGCCACTGCTGGGGATCCCTCCTGTTTTCAAACCCAATACATTTTCAGTGGGGATGTAGCAGAATTTTCTGTGAATTTTACAAAATGGATCTTCCTTTATAGTTCTCTTTCTAAACAAATGAGCATCTCACAACCTGGTCTCTATTTTTGAATTGGATTGTTAACAGGGAAATGAGTTACCAAGAAATTAACAATCCTCAGTATTGGCCTACGTTAGAGGTATGAGCTTCACTTTTTAGAGGGTCTGTAGTTGAGATAAATTAATTAAATTATCATAAAATATGGTTATGTCTATGCTACCTTCCATTACCATTATGATAAAAACAAACCAACAAATGAGTAGTGACTATCAAATGGGCATAGGAAAGTTGGTGAATTACATAAAATTAATAGAAACATTAAAGGCAGATATTATTTAAAAACTTGGAATTGACAAAAAGTATTTTGCCCAATCTCCTTTTTAAGGAAAGCATTTTGTCTTTAACTTCAAAAGACTAGGAGAGCTAAATTATCTGATTTTACCTTGAGGAAAATCCCAAAGGACAAAAGACATATTACAAAATAATTACAAAGTCAACATACCACACCACTGCTGCTGAAAACAAGGAAAGACAGCCCTGAGAACTGAAAGTCTACCGAAACAGATCAGTAAGGACTGTCCAAAGAAAATGGAGACATTTAAACTTAAGAGAAGATATAACAAAATTAGTCAACAAATAAATAATTTTATCATTTCTACCACATACATCTAATAAAAAAAAGTGTTTCTAGAAAAATAACACGGATTTTTGCCACTTAGTGCTGAAAAATATTTTCTCTACAAACCAAACCTACTCCTAGAAAGCCTTTGCAGCTGCCCATTTATCCATCTTGACATCTAGGATATTCTAACGTAATTATTTACACATTTCTACTTATGTCAAACTTCTCAGTGACGATATTGCCTCATAGCTGAAAAAATATAACTATGCCTACATTCATACACTAGTATACACTTATTTGTAGACACAGTGATCAAACAGAAAAATGAATCCTTAAATAAAGTCGCATCTGTAGGTTTCCTCCGTCGATTCTGTATAGTGGCAGTCGCTGGTTATGAACATCCACAACCTATGTTACAAACCAACCCCTTAAAGCCAATTGTACTAGAAATGTTAAGTATACAAAATGGTTCCATTAATAAATGGGTGCTGCTTTGCGGCGCACATGAAGAACTTATTAATAGCATTACTGTAGTATTATGTTGAAATGTTTTGGTATATCTGGAAGAATTTTTTAAATGTTTTCATGCATAGAAAGGGGTATACAACATATAATAAGACAAACATTTAAATAACGGATATTAGAGACAAGCTGTACCTGCGTTCCACCTTATATGCAAATCTACTTGAAGGCAGATTTAGGAATGGAAATAATTCATAAGACAGGGATTGCTCCTACTGTAAAGCATATATTTCAAAAGCACTACACAATACTTAGAGTTTTATATTTAAATGTCAATGTCTAAAGAAATGTACTGAGCTATAACAAAAGTTTTTCACAAATCACACATATTCATGCACCCAAATCTTCCTATACTAGAAGATATATTCCTATACTACAAGATAGATGCTATAAAGGGCATTATATTATCAATAGACATAATTATATTTGAATGGTAAATTAGGTAGAATCATTGCCTAAAGATTAAATTACTGAATTTGACAACTGCATGGTGGTTATGTAAAAGGCCCTCCCTCTTTGGGGAAAGTCCACTGAATTATCTCAGAGTAAAGCATCACTATGTACAAAACATACCTTCAATTGTCGCATACAAAAAATAAATATGTAGAATTATATGAACCCGGATAAAAATGAAGCTACTGTTTTTATTTTCTCTGTGTATAATTTCTCTGAAAGTTTGAAACTATGGCCAGTGAAATACCAAAAGAATGCAGGGATATAGTTCAGCACTTTTATCAACTTTGTGCATTTTGTTTTATTTAACAAACATGTGGAGTGTTTTCTATGTGTTCTAAGATGCTCCAAGTACCTCTCTATATATGTATTGACCCATTTAATTCATAAAACACACCTTTGACGTGTGTATACTCTTTGAAAAACTGAGGAACCTAGCACAAAGATATTTACAATGAACACCAAATTACTCATCTTATAAGTGGTAAAACGAGGATTTGGATATTGGCAACCTAGTCCCAAAGTTCCTAATCTTATGACAATTCTGTTTCATGAAACACATAGAATGTGGTTGCTATTCTTGTTGTTGCTGTTAGATGCCATTGAGTAGGTTCCAATTCCAATTCCATCTGTACTGTGAACACCCACCTGTATATCACACTGCCAGGGCCTGCACCCTCTTCCCGATTGTTCCTATGCTTGAGCCCAGTGTTGCAACTACGGTGTCAATCCAGCTCCTTGAAGGCCTTCATCCTTTTTTGCTGCCCTGCTACTTTGCCAAGCATGATGTCCCTCTCTAGGGACTGGTCTCTCTTGACAGCATGCCCAAAGTATGTAAGACAAGTCTCACCATCCTTGCCTCTAAGAAAGACCCTGGACTCAGGCATCATCAGAACAAAAAAAATCTTACCATAATGAAGAAGGTGGGGGGAGTGCGGAGTGGAGACCCAAAGCCCATTTGTAGGACACTGGACACCCCCTTACAGAAGGGCCTCAGGGAGGAGACGAGCCAGTCAGGGTACAGTGTAGCAACGATGAAGAATACAACTTTCCTCTAGTTCCTAAATGCTTCCTCCCCCGCCAATATCATGATCCCAATTCTACCTTGCAAGTCTGGCTAGACTGGAGGAACTGGAAACACAGGGAATCCAGAGCAGATGATCCCTTCAGGACCAATGATGTGAGAGGTGATACTGGGAGGGTAGAGGGAGGGTGGGTTGGAAAGGGAGAACCGATTACAAGGATCTACATGTGACCTCCTCCCTGGGGGACGGACAACAGAAAAGTGGGTGAAGGGAGACATCGGACAGGGCAAGATATGACAAAATAATAATTTATAAATTATCAAGGGTTCAGGAGGGAGGGAGGAGTGGGGAGGGAGGGGATAAAATGCGGACCTGATGCCAGGGGCTTAAGTGGAGAGCAAATGTTTTGAGAATGATGAGGACAACAAATGTACAAGTGTGCTTTATACAATTGATGTATGGATGGATTGTGATAAGAGTTGTATGAGCCCCTAATAAAACAATTTTAAAAAAGAAAGAAAGAAGCTGCACTAACTTCTTCCAAGACAGATTGGTTATCCTTTTGAGAGTCCACAGAACTTTCAATATTCTTCACCAGCACCTCAAGGCAATCAAATGCCTCAGTTCTTTTTCGGTCTTCTTTATTTTAAAATCCAATTTTCACATGCACATGAGAGGATTAAAAATATCGCAACTGTTGAAAATGGCTTGGGTCAGGTGCACTTTAACCTTCAAAGTAACATTTTTCTTTTTCAATACTCTAAAAAGGTTTTGTGCAGCATATTTTTCAATAGAACGTTAGTTTTGTAGAAATATCCAGAGAAGTTTAGATATTTTAAAATGATGGCAATGAAGCAGTACCATCATCCCATAGATGATTAAAGAAGGACTAATTAATAACATCCTCAGATACTAAAACACCCACCTACTTGTAGATCTAATGCTTTACATTTGATGTAAACACATATTATGAAATAATTTTAAAAGCAACTAAAGAGCTGATCCTTTCTACAGACATGCATGACATTATGCTTTTGCTGAAGATGCACAATTATTAGCGGGGGTAGGGGAAGGATGGGAAACAAATGTAGTTTAAAAGATAAAACAATGCATGATGTTTAATTTTTTCAGAATAGTAAGGATCCTATAAGATACTAAATGTTAAAAGTTATGTAAAAACTAATTCCATAACCATTTATAATACCTCAAATTGGGGCATTCATGAGCATGAATGAATAGCTTCCCTATTAAGGAGGAAGAGACCATTCTTGGCACAGAACTTCATATAATATTTATTGACTGAATATATAAGAGAAGTATAATAAATGTCTTAGAAATATGTTCTTTCCCTCAGGTTTGGATATTTTTAATACACTTAAACAAACAATGAAGATAATATTCATTGCTTGATGGTACACTCAGTACTATAACTGGCTTTATTCTAGAAGAACATTTCACACTTCATGGGTTCATAGCAATGTTTGGTAATATCTGGATTTCTATGTCTCTATTCTATCAAAATACATGCTGAAGTAAAATAACTGCTCTTCTCTACTAATCCTTCAACAACAATTACATACTCTTCATTAATCTGAGCACTAAGTACCATCTTACTATTCCCTTAAAGAACTATTTAATCTCATTGTAAAGTTAAACAAAATTCTGAACATATTCTAACACTTCCAATCAAGCTTATTAAGACTTTCATGAGGCCAGGGGCTATGTCAGATGAATTTCATTCATCACCCTGTCCAATAGTCTCTGGATGCTTCTGCTCAATATTGATTCACCTTTATTCAATTTGTCCCATTGTTTCATAAAGTTTAAGTGACTTTAAATCCTTATTGGAATTTTTACTATTTAAATGAAGGTAAAACAAAAGTGAATACATTTGACACCCGTATACAGAAGAGGAGGAGGAGGAAGAGAAAGTAGAGAAAGTAATGGTGACAACAAGATATCACTTCTGATCGCTGGAATTGATATTTTCACTAGTTCTTTCCTTAAAAGGTCTTAAATTACTTGAATATTAGACTTACAATCTACTGTAATTGGCACAAGTATTCTTCCATAATAAGATTTTGTTATTTCTAGTATAACTGACATGAATTAACTTTGACTCCAGGTCCTGGGGACCCGGTTCCAGTGCTGTTCATCTCTTCGGTAGTTTCTATCATTCGGCAGTAGCTGTGTGGGACAGCGCAGGCGCACATTTTACCTGTTGACAAAGATGGAAGGTCTGACCCAGAGCAGCACTATTGACAAAGACTCGTTCACGTGGGAGGTAAAGGTGCAGCAGAAAGCAAAACATGGTATTTCTTTCACACAGAAAGGTTGACAAAATCAAACAAATGTCACAAAGCCATTACATCATAACTTCTGTTTTAGAGCCTTGTTTCAGTTCCTGCTGATGAATTTTATGTGCCCTGATACTTCAGAAAGCATTAGACTTTCGATTCAAATACACAGAGGTCTGCCCTTGACTTGCTCTAACATGATGGACATTTTTTGTAACCTTTCTAAACTACAGTTATCCCCCCCCAAAAAAATATTTGAAGGTGTGATATCTGTCAAGTACTTTTCTAGATAGGGGAACCAGAGGAACAAAGGACCCTGCTGTTATGGAATTGATGACACGTTAAAGGGAAACAGGAAACAAGGGTGTATTTAAGCTAATAAATTTAAACTAGTGTTATGTGTTTTGAACAAAAGGAAACCTGATCATGGCACAGAGGACGATGAAGAGAATACTCGGTATCAAGAGGCCATGGAGACCACCCTCATTCGGTCAAAAATGACAGGATGGTTGTGAATGAATATTATTGAAAGATCTGTCCTCTCACCAAGCCTCACTGATTGAGTAAATAGTGTCCAGTCATGTAACAGTTTAATTTGTACTAGCCAACAATTCATGTATTGAAGTTCATAGCAGGCCAATACTAGTATAATTTCTTTTTCTCAACAGTGTTTTAAATTATGCACTGTTGGCTAAACTAATGATACTATCAATGAGTACTGGTGATACACTGGAACCACAAGCCAGCTCAGAGGGGAAGCAATGAAGCTTTCTCCTATGAAGACTGACAAATTTGAGCCTCATAGGGCCAGTTCCACCCTGCCCTATAGGTTACTATTGTCTCGATGGCAGTGGCAGTGGAAGTGATACCCCATTATCAATCATCATTAATAATGTTCTCTAATATAAAATGACAATGATGGCTCTAAGCTGAACCAGACACATACATAAACCATAGATATATGAATGTATTTGGGTCTTGCAATTCTAGATCCAATCTGAGAACAATTAATTCTTATGGCATGGCCTTGCTTGATGTACTTAGGTTAAAATTTAATATCTTATCATTTGATTTCCCTTATGATCTATCTTTAATTTGTTCTAGTTTTTAATATTTTCTGCTTTCCTATTGGATGACATTTGTATCTGTTTCACTTTGCTATTGTTATCAGTGTTTTGTTTCCCTTTAAATATGTGGTTTTTGGGGGTATGTGAAATTAAGGATAGATAAATCTATAGAAACAATAGTTGTACTAATGGTTCCTTTGGAGTATGCCAGGGCAGGTTGGGGAAATGGGGAATTAAAAATGATAAGTACAAGAATGAAGAAAATGTTTTAAACTGACTGTGATGGTAATTGAGCAACACTCTTTGATGTGATTGAACTCTTGAATTGTGTGATATGTAAATTACATGCCAATAAAACTGTTAAAAATAATTGTGGATGGAGCACACATCATATATGTAAAAGCAATGTGTTCTCATCAAAAGTAAAAACCAGGAAAGGCTCCCATTTAGGAAGGACCTGGGAGCTAGGCAGGGAAGACCGGGAGTTAGGCAAGGAAGCACAGGAACCCAACACTGCTGGAACAAAATGAGCAGTAGAACGCAAGTGGTCCAACAGCCTGTCTGAAAGATACAGAGGGTCACACGAAAAGGAGAGTAGCTCATGACAAATTTGTAGTTCATTCTAATTGCAATGGCAAGTGAAGGTTTGGAAAATAATTGATAACATATCCCATCACTTCTGAAACCTCTGAGAGCAGTTGAGAAAATGGATCCTGGAGAGAGTATAAAAAGATAATAAATGACAATAACGAGACAGTTTCTGATGTGATGGTGCACATAAAGTATTGAGAGGTTACATGGTCCCACGAGCACTGCAAGTCCTAAATATTAATAATTTAAAAATATTATTGCTATTTGCCCAAGGGTTTTGAAAGCTAAGTTTCATGATCTTATGCTGAGATGCAGAGTAAAGTAAACTCCCTTCGAGGTCATGCAAATGTGATCAACTCAGATGGCAGCACTGTAAAAATAAGAAAAAGAAAACATGCAGTATCTAATCTACAAATACATCATCTTTTTAAAATGTCCTCACAAGTTTATCATTGGCACAGACTTTTTTATAGAAACAGTGAACATTTATTATTTTTCCATGGTAGGCCAGAGAATTCTATGTAATCTACTGAACACATCAACTTTGTTTTCAGTTATTGTGTCTGTAAGTCCACAGAATATAAAGGTGAAATTTAACAACAAAAGGTGTCACCACTTACTGTATATGAAAGGAGGCCTGGCATTATTCTACGCATTTCAGTGTCCAACTTTCACATGCATATGGGGCAATGCAAAAGACCATGGCTTGGGTCAGGATCATCTTAGTCCTCAAAGAAGCATCCTTGCTTTTCAATACCCTAAATAGATCTTGGGCAGTAGAGTTGCCCATCACAATGTCTCATTTGATCCCCTGACTGTTGCTTCCATGAGCACTGAGTGGACCCAAGGAAGACAAAACTCTTGACAATGTCAACATGCTCCTCATTTATCTTGATGTTATCTCAGAGTCCAATTCGGATAATTTTGATATTTTTTATATTGAATCTTAATTCATACTGAAGGCTACAATATTTGATCTCCATCAGCATGTGCAACAAGCCCCCCTCACTTTCTTCAAGCAAAGCTGTGTCATCTGCATATCACAGATTGTGAATAAGCCTTTCTCCAATCCTGCTGTCACATTCTTCTTCACATAATCCAACTTCTCTGATGCTTTGCTCAGCACACACATTGAACAAGTATGAGGAGAGGATACAACCCCAAAGCACACCTTTCCTGATTTTAAACCAGGCAGTTTCCCCTTGTTCGGTTTGCACAACTACATCTTGGTCTATGCACAAGTTCAGCAGGAGCATGATCAAGTGTTCGGGAATTTCCATTATCCTCAAGGTTATCTATAATTTATTATGAACCACACGGTTGAATAATTCATCATAGTCAAAAAACACAACCATCTTTCTGGTATGCTCTGCTTTGAGTCAAGATGCATCTGACATCAACAATTACATCCCTTGTTCCATGTACACATCTGAATCTGGCCTCAACCTCTGACAGCTCCCTGTCAATAGACTGCTGCATCCATTGTTGTATGATATTCAACAACATTTTACTTGCATGTGAGATCAATGATATTGTTAGATGACTTCAGCATACTATTGGGTAAGCTTTCTTTGGAATATGTTACAAACAGGGACTTTTCCAGTCAGTTGGCCAAGTAGCTCTCCTCCAAATTTCCTGACATAGACAAGTAAGTGCGTCTAGTGCTTAATCAACCTGTGGAAACATTTCAATCGGTAATTCACCAATACTTGGAGCCGTGATTTCTTCTAATATCTTCATTGGAGCTTTAACGTCTTCCTTCAGCACAGTTTGTTCTTGCTTATAAAGTGCAGGCTGAAATGGCAGGTTGCTGACTAGCTCTTTTGGGTACAATCACTGTCTATTATTTTCATCCTTTCTGAATGCTTCCTTCATCCTTCGATAGGTTGTCCACAGAATTTTCAGTTTTTCAAATTGAGGCTTGCCTTTTCTCTGGAGAGCTCCCACATTTAAACAATGTGTGTGTGCTCTTCTTTTTGGTGTTCTCACACCAGGTCTTTGCACCTGTGACTAGAATAGTTTACTTTGTCTTCTAGAGCTGCCCATGACATGTTTCTGTTCACATTTTCCGCCATTCCTTCTCCCATTTGCCTGAGCTACTCTACAAGTCAGAGCAAATTCCCGAGTCTCCACTGACATACAATTTGATCTTGATTTGTTGTCTTCTTGATGGCCATTTGCTTTCTTCCTGTATGCTGTTCTTGATATTACTCCACAGCTCACCAGGTTTTTTGTCATTAGTGTTCAGTGCAGCAAATCTGTTGTGATATGTTCTGGAAATCTGGTGGGATAAACTGAAGGCTGTATTTTGGCTCTCGGGAACTTATTTTAATTGTTTTCAACTTCAGCTTGAACTAAAATATGAGCAGTTGGTGGTCTGTTCCATAATAGGGCCTTGGCCTTCTTCAGTTCCTGGTATTGAGCTTCATCATCTCTTCTTTCCCACAAATGCAGTCAATTTGATGTCTTTATATTCTATCTGGAGAAGTCTACAAGTTTAGTCACTACTTGTGAAAAAAATAAAAAAGGATTTGTTATGAAGAAGTCATTTGTCCTACAAAATTCTATCATGCAACATCCAGCTTCCTTTCAATAAATAAGATTATATTTTCCAACCACTATTCCTTCATGTTTCTTTTTTTATTTTTTAATCATTTTATTGAGGGCTTGTACAACTCTTATCACAATCCATACATACATCCATTGTATCAAGCACATTTGTACATTAGTTGCCATCATCATTTTTGAAACATTTTCTTTCTACTTGTGCTCTTGGTATCAGCATCTCATTTGTCCCCCTCCCTCCCTCATGGACCCTTGATAATTTATAAATTATTATTCTATGTCTTACACTGACCGATATCTGCCTTCACCCACTTTTCTGTTGTCCATCCCGCTTGGAGGAGGTTATACATAGGTCATTGTGATTGGATCCCCCTTTCTGCCCACCCATCTCCTTCCCCTCCTTGTATGGCTACTCTCAATATTGGTCCTGAGGGGTTTATCTGTCTTGTATTTCCTGTGTTTCCAGCTCTTATAAGTACCCATATACATGCTCTGGTCTAGCCAGCTTTTTAAGGTAGAATTGGGGTGATGATAGTGGAGGGGAGCATTATAGAACTAGAGGAACGTTGTACGTTTCATTGGTGCTATACTGCACCGTGACTGACTCTCCTCCTCCCTGTGACCCTCCTGTAAGGCAATGTCCAGTTGCCTACAGATGGACTTTGTGTCTCCACTCCACACTCCCCCTCATTCACAATGATATGATTTTTTTGTTCTGGGTCTTTGATGCCTGATACCTGATCCTATCGACAACTCATGATCACATGGGCTGGTGTGCTTCTTTAATATGGACTTTGTTGCTTCTCAGCTAGTGGCCCCTTGTGTATCTTCAAGCTTTTAAAACTCCAGACACTACATCTTTTGATAGCCAGGCACCATCAGTTTTCTTCACCATATTTGTTTGTGCATCCACTTTGTCTTCAGCGATCATGTCAGGAAGGTAAGCATCATGGAATGCCAGGTTAATAGAAAAAAGTGTTCTTGTGTTGAAAGAGTACTTGAGTAGAGGCCCAATGTCCATCTACTACCTTAATACTAAACCTATAAATATATGTATATAGATCTATTTCCCCATCATCTAATTACATGCCTGTAATTAGACTTCTACAAAAACCCTTTGCCTCCTAGTTCTTTCCTCTATTTCCTTTTACTTTCCTCTGGTCCCACTATCATGCTCACCCTTCATTTAAGTTTCAGTAATTCCTCTTGGTTACATTACCCTCAATCAAGCCCTAACAGGCCTCCTACACCCTGCTAGCCATCAATTTTGGATCACTTGTTGTTCCCTTGTCCCTGGGTGGGTTTGTTAACCATCCACTTCCTCCCTCTCTCCCATGTCCTCAGGGAACTGTTGCTCCCATTGCTTTCTCCTCCAGATTGTTTATCCCACCTATTTATCTAGATAGACACGCAGAGATAATAATATGCACAAAACCAAGACAGAGTAAAATAAAGCAACAAAACAAAACAAAACAACAACAACAAAAGGAAAAGCCTATAAATAGTTCAAAGTCTGTTAACTTTTAGGGGTGTTTTCTGGTCAAGTCTGATGGGGTGCCATGCCCTGGCCCCAAAGTCTATTTTTGGTATTCCCTGGGGACTTCATTGCTCTACTCCTCTTGCTGTTCTGTTACACACCATGTTTTGCCTTGGTGTGGTGGGGTCAGATTGGGCACACTTCCTACACTGTGCATCCAGCGTTGTCCCTCATAGCATAGCGCTATGGGTCAGTGAGGGATGTTGTGTTTCATAGAGAGGCCAGCCCTATGATCCTCTCCGTGCATTGGCTCCTCTGAGCAGGATATCGTCCTCAGGGCTTGATAGGCCAGGATGTGTTCCACTCTCTCTTCCTCCCCCTTCATTTGCTCCTGTGTGCTCTGATCAGACATATCCCTCTCCCTGGGTTGTAACTTCAGTGCTGTCCTCTGAAGTGAATTCTTCTGGGGGGATGTGGGAGTGACCACGTAGGGGGGATTGTGGTTGGCCCTTCCGACCTCTCTATTGGTTCTTTGCTCATGCCCGTATGTTGCATTCATATCTTGGCGCACTGGGATGAAGTCTGGTCCCTCATTCCCTGTGGAGATGTAAGCAACTTCTTTTCCACTTTTGCATTCCAATTGCCCATAGTTATCAATACATAGTGACTGAATGTTTGATCAATTTCAGACTAAAGATATTGGTAGAATTCTTCAATTTCTTCATCACTAGCATTAGTAATTGGTGCATTACTTCAAATAATAAATGTACTAACTGGATTTCCTTGTATGCAGGTAGATATTTCCCTATATCAGATAGCATTGTACATCAAAACAAAGCTTGAAATGTCCTTTTAGATGATGAATGTGATGCCATTCCTCTCGATGCTGTGATTCCTAGCATAGTAATCCATATGATTTTCTGATTCAAAATGGCCAATACCTGTCCCTTTCAGTTACTATTGTCTAGGATATCAATCTTTATGTGCTCCATTTCATTTTTGAGGACATACAATTTTCCTAGATGCATCCTCTGTACTTTCCAACTTCTGATTCCTAATTGATGCTTGAAGCTGTTCATCTCATTTTGAGTTGTGTCCCGAGAGCAAATGAAGGGTCCACAGGCTTTCCTCCTGCAGGCTTCCCTCCATCCACACCCATCTGCCCAGCTCTGCTTCGGGAAGCAGCTCTTCCTCAGTCATATTCTGAGTGCCTTTTGACCTAAGGGGCTCACTTTCTGACAAGGTTCTGCTACTAGTCATTCGGTTTTCGGTATCTGACAGTGTTTTGATGCTGTCCATAGAGTTGTCAGCAGTTCATTCCTCAGCAGCGGACAGTCAATTCTTTCTTCATGGTCTGTTTTGAGCCTGGAAGCTCTCCTGAAACCTGCCAACTTTGAGTGACCTGGTTGGCATTTGAAATACCAGTGACAAGGTTTCCAAACTCCCAGCCACACAGAAGCCACCACAGTACAACAAATTGACAGACAAGTGGTGGACTCCATTAATGGTAGGGCATACTATGGCAACTGGATATTTAAGCAGATTTTTGTCATTCCATTGTTTATATTTCATATATGATGAACATCCTTGTACATAAGTTATAGGCTTTGAGAATATTTTCTTTATTTAATTTGGTTAGAAAAGTAAAGGGGGAAGGGTTGAATTATTAAAATAAAAGTATATTCTACATGAACCAGCAATCCTACTGTGAGGTATAGATCATTGAGAAATGAGAACCAGAAAGAGAAATCAATAAGCGTTTACCTCAGCATTATTCACAATAGCAAAAACATGGAAATTAGCAAATTATGGTACATACACACAATGAAATACTACTCACCATTAAAGAGTACAAACAAATGCACAAAACACTTAATATAATGTGGGCGAACCTTGATGGCATTAGGCTATGTGCGATAACTCAATCATGAAAGGACAATAACCACAATTTTACAACATCAAGAAAAGTTTTATTCCCAGAAATAAACGCTCTTTGTTGTTTAGTAGTAATGACAAGGATTGAAAATCACCAACTAGAGGATAGACATATATTAACTTAGGTTATGGGAAAGGCAATAGATAGTAAGAGGGAAGTCTGCACAAAATCATGAAGACAAAGGAAGACACTGGGAGAAACAGAAGACTTAAAGGCCAGGAAGATAGTATTACATACACTACCCTGCGGTGACTAGTAAGAAACAAACATCTGTGAGGGATCCATGGGCCCACATAATGCTACTGCACACTGAAGAGGTATGGGTAGGTGAATGGACCACCCAGGACTATATATAGGTGTTGCAGAAGATAATTCTCATTAACATTTGTATGTGTGGTATCTATATATATCCTTGTGTATATTAGAGAAAATAGGGGGAAATTTGTGAAAACTCCTTCATCGTAACCAAACATCTGTGGCAATGAGTCACAGGGCTTTTAGACTTAGCTGCAAAGTCTCAGGAGAAAACTAAGTCAGTCAGCATGGCAAAGCTCATAAAAACAATGTTCTACACCCTAACATTGTGAGTACCAACTGGCCTCATCAAAGCTAGAGACCAACCATGTAGATGCCCCTAGTGGTCTTTCTCATCCGGAATAAACAAAAGGTAAGAAAATAAATGATTCAAGGAAATCCAAAGGACTGATGAACCATGTAGTCTCCTCTACTCTGAGAATAAAAGAACTGGATGGTGGCCAGCTACCACTAGTGGCCACTCTCACTGGGAGTGCAGAAGGTACAGGAGAGAAAGGGAGGAAAATGTAGAAAAATATCCCAAATCATTTATTTTTCTACTAGAGACCAGAGAAAGACTCAAGACTGTGCCCTTTAGACACCCATCAGTCCTGGAACTGAGCCCACGCCATGGGATCACTTTTCAGCCCAAGAGCAGACAGGCCTACAAAGTGTCACTGTTCGTCACACTCCTGAGGGACACACTCCTCAGAGTAATGAACTACGTCTATGAGGCCAAAGGGCCGCATCTGACAAAATAAAGTTCAGAAGACAGGACTGGGCAGGAAAGAAGGATGAGTAAACATCGGAACCCGAGAGGAAACAGAGGAGAGCTGTGATATTGAAGGAACAGCAAGTATGTTATTAAGCAAAATGTGTACACAGTGTTGAATGGAAAACTAATTGTCTTTGTAAATTGTCACTCACACACCCCCACACAAAAAGGAGAGGAGAGGATAAATAAACTATGCTGTAAAATATATATTCTCTATAAAAAATAATGCCGACAATTTTCTGGACTAACTTGGTTAACTAGTCAGTTTAATATTTTGTGACTATTTTTATGGTACTAGATCCTAGAACATGGAAAAGTTAAACATTATCCTAAGGCATATTTCTACAAATCATTTTCACTACCACTCAGTGCTGAAAAAACTATTATTTTCAATATTAATATAGTCACAAATAAAAATTCTAATCAGAATTAGTTTGTAAAGATATGCTTTTACTCACAATTTGACAAGGAAAGAAAGTGTTTATTTTCCTTACACATTTCTGAAACCCAAGTTTCCAATATAGCATTCTTGGTCAGCATTATATTTGGGTGTAATTTGTTACTTGTCATTGTAGTTACATGATCAGGCTATACCACACTGTCAGGAAGGTCATGTAGTGATGGCAATATATATAATTCTAGGCTTATAAATGGACATACGTGCTTTCTTTTATCCACAGTGATAGCTTTTGATTTGAAAAACAGTAGGAACTCCAAATAAATGTGTTAAGTTGCCTAATTAGCATTAAACAAATGTAATACTTTTTCTTTTAAGATCTATAATTCTTATTACCCAAAGTGCTCTGGAACTTCATTAAGAGGATCCATGATAATAGGGGATTTAGTGTAATATAATCCCACATCATATAGCTCCTGTGAGTTCTTATTTTCCACCTACCATTGAACTTATCTTGAATATCTGTGTATTTAATCAAAAAAGATTAGGAGGCAAAAAGGGGAGCTGTAAGGATTGTTATAAGAGCTGGAAGAGACCCAAAAAATGATATTAAAAAAAATCAGGAGGCATACTCTAGCATTTATTTGCATTTAAACGTCTGCCAGGAATAGCTATGCAAACACATCACTCTTTATTACAAGATCTCAGAAATAAGGACTTTAGCACAAGACCTCCAGAGTGAAAACATCTGTACTTTTCTAGGGCTGGATCTTGTCAATCATGTTATACAGAGAGTTCCCTTTTGCATAAAGCCAGGTGTAACTAACGTCAAGTGCAATAACTTGAAAACTCATCTGTCAACTATACCACCTGAGGCTATGTATAGTTGAGGCATACCCACATCACTATTGGCAAAATCAAGGATTTCCATATCAATCTACAGATTTATATAAAATCAGACAGAAAAGATAAAAGCCAAAAACATTAATATCTTAAAGTTTGAAAACAATCTCTGAACACACAAAACCTTATTGGAATCTGTGAAGCTACAACTGAGGTCTCACCTAAAAATGGAAATATGTGTACCTTTCTTGGAGGATGGGCCATAGATTTAGCAAGCACTGCTTGATCATCGTTGCTGCACAGCATCTAGCAGAGTCTGCTGAATCGAACTATTAGATTGTGATGTCAATGCACCAAATATCTAGCACTGCATGTATATCATAAGAAAAGAAAATACAAGGGGCCACCCAAAAACGGAAAGCAGGGCGGCTGGGCAGAGTGTTCACAGTAGGCGGCTTTCTCTGGTGAGAATCCAGCAATGCGCTCTGAGGGAGTGCACCCAGGCGTGGTCCCGGAAAGGTTGTCTCCATCACAGTGAATTTTTTCGTAAAAGCAGTTTAACTCGAACCTTGTTTTTCATGATGGCCGATTTAAGAGAACAGTGTGCGGCTATGAAATTGTGTTTCCTGCTCGAGAAAAATGCTGCAGAAATTGTGGTGATGTTGAACACAGTTTACAAGGACAGCCCTATGGGAAAAATTCAAGTATATGAGTGGTTTTCTCATTTCAAAAAATGTGAACTGTCAACTGATGACAAACCTCATCCTGGACGTCCATCAATTTGCAGAATGAAGGAAAATGTCGGGAAAAATGCATGCACTGTGATGGAAGACCAGCGACAGACCCTTGAGGAGAGGGGAGGGATCTGGGCTATCTATCTTGGAGCACAGTTCAGCGAACTTTAACAGAAGATTTGGGAATGGGATGGGTCACTGGTAAATTTGTACTTTGGGTTCTGACAGACCAGAGAAAATAGAGTCCAGAGGAAATGCGCATGCTTTGAAAGAACAGCAGCGAAGAGACCAAGACTTACCCCCAAGTCATTACTGGTGACAACTGGTCTATTCCCACCCCGAAAGCAAACATCAATCCAGTGGAAGAGGCAATCTTCACCTCGCACACACAAAGCTCCTCAAGTGAAATGGAAGATCAAGATGATGCTCACTGGGTTTTGTTTTTATGTGTGGGGGATAGTGCATTTTTATGTGTGGGGGATAGTGCATTTGGAGTTTGTTCCACCAGGTCAGACTGTTAATCAAGCTTTCCATTTAGAGGTTCTGAAAAGATTGCATAACTGTGCGACAAAAAAGGCCTGATTTGTGGCAGACTGGGGACTGGTTTTGCCACCACAATAATGCACCTGCTCATGCAGCCATCTCAGTGTGCTAGTTTTTGGCAAAAAAGAGCGTGCCTCTTTTGCCCCACACCTTACTCACCTGACCTCACTCTGTGTGACAAATGCTGAGGGACATAAAAGGACAGCGATTTGGGACATAGAAGAGATGAAGAAAAAACTGAAGGAGATTCTGTCAGCCATCTAAACAAATGAGTTTGAAAAATGTGTTCAAGAATGGGCTCGCAGATTTGACAAAGGTATTAAGTGTAATGGAGAGTACTTTGAAGTGGAGAAGGTTGTTTTGTACAAAAATTTAAATACATAGCTTAAAAAAATCCATTTCTTTCATTAATAAGATAGGCAGCTCATTTTTCATGTCTCACCCTGACATTCAATCATGCCAATATTCAAAACTTAAAGGAAAGCAAATGAAAAACAAGGATTTAAGTTTTAATAAAAACAAAAATATTATATAAAAATGATATTCTTAAACTACTATACACTGTAATTGTCAAGAAAATTCAAATACTGGGCAATTTAGTCAAACTTGTCATATTATATTTGAATTGTTTATACCAATAGCAGTAAGTTTATTTCTGTAAGCCCTAAAAAAATTTTTTTTCTTATACTGTACTTGTATAATTAAGCTGAAATTACAGAACTTACAATATTTTTAATAGCACCTCTTCAGCATCCTTATAGTCTAGCAGACAACAGTAATATCAGTCCAATTTTTCAATAGTTTAAATTGTCAATTGAAACTTTTGAAAGTAATTTTAAATAAGAGTGACTGCATATTTTCTCAACCAGATTTTATTGGCATAGGATTAAGGTTCATCTCAATGAATGCAACATGCTACTTTTATTTTGTAGAAGAACAAAATATGAATTGCAATTGGCATAGATACTATTCATGGTTTCCAAAATGGGCTTAGAAAATATTGATTGTTTTCACATTACCTGGCAAAAACAAAGATGCACCTCTCACTAATGAATATGTACATATTTAATTACACACTACAACATAAAAATTGGCAATTCTCCTTACAAATTTTCATAGTATAACTAGTGGCCTGTTTTACTTAAGAAATAAAGTTTCTTTCATTAATAAGATAGGCAGTACATGATAAAATGACCAATGCCTTGTATCAATACTTTTTGACTTTTGACTTACATATACACAAAAATAATATTTACATAGAAAGTCTTATTTGCTCTTGTCATTAAATATTGAGGCAAAAAAGAAATCAGATAACTGTAAAGAACTGCCTCCTACCTGACATGCATAGTTATCATCTACCATAGAAAAGCCATACCAGTTGCTGAGACGTCAGCTCCAACTCCTGGCAAAGTCAGGTGTCCAACACTAGACCCGGGTCCCACAGAGCTTTTACTGGGTGTGTGCTTCTGAAAGCAGACCACCAGGGTTTTTCTCTGAGACAGCTTTGGATAGATTTGAATCCCAAATCTTTACCTAGGTGCTAAGTGGTTAACCATTTGTGCTACCTGAGGTTCCACTTGACACAAATTTTCTTAATTAATCAGTTGCCCACTTGATAGAAAGAAATGGCAGGATTACAGAAACTGGCATGTAGGAAGAGACTTCAAATGGTTCATGGAAAATTTCCATTTTCTCCTGATTTTGTTTTCCCACAAGCTTTTTGAAGCCCCAAGTCTATTTGATAAGTATCATTATTTATTAAATTAAATGGACAGGAAAGGGTAAAAGATGTTTTTAAAAAGAAGTGCATAGAAGGTAGACACCTGCCCCTCCCCCTAGAAGAATTTATTTCAAAGGACAGCATTGAATCTGCAGCTCTGGGAGAGGGACAAATCGATTCGGAGCACAGGGAGCAGATGAAGGGGGAGGTAGAGAGAGTGGAGCACACCCTGGCCCACCAGGCCTTGAGGATGATGTTCCCAATTAGAGCAACCAGTCCACAGAGAGGACCATATGGCCGATCCCACTATGAGACATGACGTCCCTCACTGACCCATAGCCCTACAGGGAACCACACGGGAGACACAGTGTGGGAATTGTGCCCGATTTGATCCAGCCACACCAAGGCAAAATACTAAGGGGGTGAAAGAGTAGCAGGGGAATGGAGCTGTGAGGTCCCCAAGGAATGCTGAAGGTGGACTTTGGGGCCAGGGCTTGGTGCCCCAACAGACTGGACTGTAAAACAATCCTAAAGGCCAACAAATAATCCTTGAACTAACTACAAGCTTTTCTTTCTTGTGTTTTGTTTTACTTTTTGTCATTGGTTTGTTGTTGTTGTTTTGTTGTATATTGTTGCTTGGTTTTGCTCTGTCTTGTTTTTGTGCACGTTATTATCTCCGCAGGTTTGTCTAAATAAGATAGGCTGGATGAACAATCTGGAAGAGAAAACAACAGGACTGGCAGTTCTGGGGGGGGCATGGGAGAAGGGGAGGTGGGAGGAAAGGTAGTGATGTTAACAAACCCAGGGACAAGGGAACAACAAGTGATCCAAATCGGTAGTGAGGAGAGTGTAGGAGGCCTGGTAGGGTATGATCAAGGGTAATGTAACCGAGAGAGGAATTACTGTAACCCAAACGAAGGCTGAGCATGATAGTGGGACAAGAGGAAAGTAAAAGGAAATAGAGGAAAGAGCGAGGAGGTAAAGGGCATTTACAGAGGTCGAAATACAGGCATGTACATATGTAGATATATTTATATATGAGGATGTGGAAATAGATCT
>NW_022107432.1:6372559-6409605 GCF_000313985.2 Echinops telfairi | reverse complement strand
AGGGCAATGAATGTACAAATGTGATTTACACAATTGATGTATGTATGGATTGTGATAAGAGTTGTATGAGCCCCTAATAAAATGATTTTTTTAAAAGAAAATAAATTAGCTAAGAATCCATTTCAATTACCTTTCGTTTTTAACCCACCTAAACAAGAGCAATGCAAGAGACCTTGTGACCCTGTCACTAAAGTTCTTTCCTTATTTTCTTTTCTCGACTAGGACTATCTTCTATTCACCTGTTCGCCGCAGGCTTTCAGCTCCCCGCAGCAAATGGAAAGGCAGAGCATAGTAATTGGGCTTTTGAAGCCAAAGAAAAGACTGTCAACTCCTAAACTAGCAGCTATTTCCCTTTTGAATACAAACATACTATTTGAAGTAATTCATTCAGCTTTTTCTAAAGACACCTTGTGTAACCTTGCAAGTGGTGATTTGTAATGTGGCAGGCTGTTATCAGAGAGCTACAATATTTTGCCTCAGCTCAAGCTCAATAAAAAGCAACATTATTCTAAATTCATTCATAGAGAAACACTTTAGACGAGGTGCTCCCCAAACCTAATTCTTGTTTATCTATTTATTGTCTATAGGGACAGGAGGAGGTGGGGTAGACAAACTAACCTCACCTCTATTTAATTGGCTTTTTTCTAGCTCTTGAGGAATACTCACTTGTTTTGGCTGCCCTGTATAGCCAAATGACTCAAAATAATCCGACTTTAACCTGTGCGCAGCAGGGTCCATGTCTGACTACCTCCTCCCACCTCATTCTTTCCACTCTAATTCATATCTGCCCAGTGCCAAGGCCTAGACACCTCTTGCCTGAGGGTAGCATCTGACTGCCTTTTTTAGAGTCTGCGTCTCCTCTACATTTCAAATAGGAAGTGTCAAGAAAAGAATATTACCCAAGAACAGCTCTCTTGGAGTCTGTGGTCCAAAACCTTAGAATGTTGGACCGCTAATTGAAAGATTAGAGGCTCTAAATCACCCAAACCAACTGCAAAATTAAGTCCTGCTGATCTATTTTTAAAAAATCAACCATTAAAACTCTACATAACAGTATTACTCTGACATAAGTCAGTATTCTCATGAATCAGAATTAAATTTGAAGGTGACTGGCTTGAGGGTTAGAAACAGCTCTCAACCAATAGCTAAGAGAGCTATCTGTGAACACCCTAACTCCCCGACCCTTCAGTTTGTGCCTACTTCACAGAGGGTCCCAATTATCTCAAAGTAAATAGACATTAGTTACCGGGATTCATAATTATCTGGAAAATAAACAATTTGTGCTTTCAGCTTTTTCCTTCATGTCCAGCTTCCTATTTTCTTGACATCATCTACAAAATAAATCATTTGAACTCCAATTTTCATTTCATGGTTTACTTCTGGAAAAAAATATAATATAACATGCACCTCTTGTTAATAATGTGAACCTAATCCCATCCAAAATGAAGACAGGGTAAATAGGAAATGTGTACTTACCCTAATGCTCCCTGTCAATTTACTACAGTAGCTGTTGTTGAAGGATTGACAGCAAAATTATATTTGTATGTGATAGTAATGATATTGTTGATAACTTTCACATTCTGTGGGGTCACTTTTCTTTGGAATGGGTACAAATATGGATCTCAGAACTAGACCCAATAGCTAACATCATGCATAAAGGGAGAAAATATTGATGTTTTCAAGGATTTCACCTTGTTGAATACATAGTCAGTGCATATGGAAGCAGCAGTCAAGAGATCAAAGGACAGCTTGCATTGAGAAAATCTGCTATACAAGACCTCTTAACAGTGTTGAAAAGCAAGGATGTTCCTTTGAGAACTAAAGTGCAACTGATGCAAGCCATAGTATTTTCAATTGCCTCGCATGCATTTGAAAGTAGGACATTGAATCAGGAAGACTGAAGCAGAATCAATGCCTTTGAACCATGTTGCTGGTGAGGAGTATGGAAAGTACCATGGGCTGATAAAAGAACAAACCGATCTGTCTGGAAGTAGTAAACCCAGAATATTCCTTGGAAGAGGGGATGGCAGCGGCTGTAACAAGTATTTAGGATATGTTATCAGAAGAGACCGGCCCACAGAGAAAGGCATCACATGCAGTAGGGAGGATCCTTGATGAGAGGACTGACAGTGGCTGCAAACCGGGCTGAAAACTAACAATTTTAAGGAGCTCATAGGATGGATTTTCCTTTGGTTGTACATGGGTTGCTACGATTCAGCACTGATTGAGAGTCCCTAGCAACAGCAATAACTTCTGCACAAATAGCTATAGTATCTGTTCTTATGTCTTCAATCTCTTAATATTAATTGAGTTTGTAGGAAGAAAGTTTTAACAAGGATATATATTAGAAATCGCTATTTTAAATGTATATGAAATTATAATTAGACTTACAGATAAAATGGCTATATTAACCATTAATTAAGGTACTTTTACATTTTAATTGGTTTCACTAATTTGGAAATTAGTTGTAACATAAATTTTTACACTCAAATTTCTATCTAAGAACACGCTTGTAGGGACCTCCATTTAAGACTTTATAGAAGATTGCCCTCAACTGAAGACCTGTTCTTTGTTTACAAATAACACAAGCTAATTGGTGCCATAAACCCATCATCCACTAGAAGCTGCTTCCTGGGGAAATTCTGGTGTTTTTCAAGAGATGAAGGGTCAGCTGAGCTCCTTGAAACATGTTCTTGAGAAGCTGGAGGAATTCAGAGATCTCTCTTCTCTGCCTTCCCTCCTCTCTACCTTTCCTTGCATTTGTTTGACTCTTACCTTATAACTAGAGTTTACATCATCTCAGCATTAAGGACCCGCCCAATCTTTTTGGTGCTAAGGGCTCTACAAGAACAAGGGTCAAAATGAACTTTAGAATGGTCCCAGGTTGACAAAGTAGTCCAACAGGTGACCTACAAAGATTGGTCATTCAAACTTATTATTCAGAATCCTAGAAGAAACAGGCTTGATCTGATTGCATGAATCTCGCATGACCAGCAAACCTTATTAGGTAGCACATTCAACAATGTGTAAATAAACAATAACAATCAATTAAACAAGCCTAGGGAATTGCCTAAAACTTCCATTTTACTTTGAGCTTAGAACAGGGATTACATCTAAGAAAATTGTACACTTTTGTTGTTGTTCTTTCTAATGGAAGCAGACAAAATGGTAAAGGTTTGATAGACTAGAGACTATTCTCCCCTCTTCACCTCAAGTGAATATGAAATTATGAGCCTTGATATCATAGTGGTTTACAGATTGGTCTGCTGATCACAAGGTCAGAAGTTTGAAGTTGTCATTAATTCACAAAAGAGAGAGGAGGCTTTCTACTCCCCAAAAGATCGACAGCCCTGGAGAGTCACAGAGCACTTCTACTCTGGCCTATAAGATTATTTGAGGCAGATTTGGTTGGGGGATTATAAAATTTGATTTAAAAAACAACAACCTCACTGCCGTCTAGTCAATTCCAGCTTTCAGTGACCCTTCAGAGCAAAGGAGAACTGTTCTTGTGGCTTTCCAGACCTGTCAATCAGAGTCTTCTCTGTATCTCCAGGAGTGGCTGCTAGGTCCACACTACTGACCTTGCATTCAGCAGCCCTACATGTAACCTGCTATGCCATCATTAAAACACACTCTGCCAGTAATTTAAATCTCCCTAAAGGTTGCTGTTTTCCATAATATGAGACACTATAGTTAAGTGCCATGGAATTGTAAAATTGTAAGATACAATTTATATTCTTGAAGTCCCTCCGTACAGTTAAAATCATACATAGACACAGTCCTTCTCTCGGGTCCAACATAATCATTATTTCTTCAAGTAGTGAAAGAAACCAACATTGAAAAGTTATATTCATAGATAGCACATAAATCCTTTCATATTAATCGCAGTCAAGACGGAGAAATGCTCCCACTACAAGACACGTGAAGGATCTGAGAGCATACACATTAAAAAACCAAAGCACTGTCATCAAGTGCATGCTGACTCACAGTGACCCCTGAGGTTTTCTGGGAGTGTAACTGTTTACTGGAGTAGAAAGCCCAGTCTTTCTTCCATGGAGCTGCTGGCGACTTCGAACTGCTAACCATGTGAATCACAGCCCAATGTGTACCTACTATACCACCAGGACTCCAAGAACCCAAAAGCTACAACAAATGCAGTCATCCCACCTCTCGCTAACTGTGAAGCACCGTTTCACTAACCAGACTGGAAGTAGTGCATTCCTACCCAAATTCAAGGGGCACACATGCAGTCTTCAGAAAAGGAATTTGTGTCAAGTCTCTTAGCAAAAAATAGGTGCATACGATGGAGATGGATTTGGGATTAGCAAAGCCTATTAAAATTTCAAGGACAAAGGGAAAAATGTCAAGGACAAAGGAAACTAGGTTTGCTTTTCTATCTGAGTGGAAGTTTTGTACAAGAATGTTCGGTAATGTGGTATTAAGGAAGTTAGTGAGTGGGGTGGAAGAAATAAAGACTCAGAGATGATGGTGCAAATCCCAGAAGTGTCTTTGTGAGCTAACGTCAGCAAAACAAATGACCATGTGCAGCTCTCATTATCTTAGTTGACTTACTGCTAATTCGTTCTAACTAACTGTCTTCATTTCTCAGATGAGAGAAAACAGGCAGAGAGAGGTTGACATAACCCCCTTACTATTATGTTGTTGTTGTTGTTGTTGCTAGGTGCTGTCAGGTCAGTTCCAACTCCCAGCGATGCTACGTACAATAGAAGGAAACACGGCCTGACCCTAGGCCGTCCTCACAACTCTTAAGTTTGAGCCCATTATTGCAGCCCCCATGTCAATCCAACTCGTCAAGGCCTTCCTATGTTTGCTGTTCCTCCACTTTCCCTAGCATGGTGCTCTTCTGCAGGGACTGGTCTTTCCTCGTAACGTGTTCAAAGTATTTAAGTCTTGCCATTCTTACTGACAGTCCATGGTACTTTCAATATTCTTCACCAGCATCATTCAAATGCATGGATTTTTCTTAGTCTTCTGATTCAGGGTCTAATTTTCATAGGCATATGCGGTCATTGAAAATCCTATGGCTTAGGTCAGGTGCACCCTAGTGCTCAGAGTAACATCCTTGCTTTTCAACACTTTAAAGGGGTCTCATGCAGCAGTTTATACCCAGTGCCACTCATGTTTGATGTTTCACTGCTACTTCCATGAGCATTATTTGTGGATCAAAGCTAGACAAAATCCTTGTCAGCATCAATCTATTCTATGTTTATGATGATGTCATCTACTGGTCTAGACTCCAGAATTCTTATTTTCTTCACACTGAGTTGTACTTCATACTGAAGGCTGCAATCTTTAATCTTCATCAGCACGTGCTTCAAGCTTTCCTCACTTTCAGCAAGCAAGATTGTATCAATATCAATAAACTTCATTAGTCACCAGGGGAAAAATATAAATTTAGATAGTCTAGTTCCGGTATTTATGTTGTTAATCACTTAACTTAAATGCCTCTTCATGCTCCTGTCCCAGTCCATATGTCCAGCCATACAAAATTGCTATTTTTGTAGTCAGAATAACTAAATATCATCCATCCATATGGTTCAACATGTTAATTAATCTGAGCTCTACTCCACTGTGCAACGCAAGTTCCTGAAAGAACTTTGTAACCTCATTCTCATCAGGACTTCACTCCGGATTCTCTCCTTAACCCTTGAAAATCTGGGTTTATTTTCGCCATTACCTCAGTTTGTTTACCCTCTCTATATACACTGGAGAAATGTACTGCTTGTGTTGCATGATCCAGCTGTACCTTCAGAAAATGCTGTCCAGACCCACTACTCTTCAAAGGCCCTTTGTAACCAATACCGAACTCACTTAGGGAGGGGCCCTAGTGGCACTGTGGGATACGTATAGGGTTACTAACCAAAAGGTTGGTGGTTCAACCCACAAGTGACTCAGTGGAAAAAAGATGGGGCTGCCTGCTCCTGTGGGATATTTACAATCTCAGATATTGTCCTATAGGATCTCATGAATTGGATTTAACTCCATGACAGTGGGAATGGTTAAACCCACTACATCTCTCCTGTCTATATTCTGGAATACTCTTTTTACTGTACATATGCGGAAACTCTTTCTGTCATTTCCTGTAATTGCTGCTGTTTTTCAGAATTGTGACGAAAATCCTTCTTCTTTCATTCCAGCGGCTTTCCCGAGATGATCTCTTCTATTCCAAGGTCTACACTCACAGACATGCTGACAAAAAAACAAACTGCCACCTGCAGTGGGATCCCTCCTCTCAAGTTGCACACCCAGCGCCTCCTGTGTTTTCACTTGGACAGCCCACAGGCTCCTCGATGCACATAAAATCTGAAATCACCATAGACTCCCCTGTGTTTCAACACCATTTAATTTAAATCAATTACCAAGGGGCAACATAAACAACGGAATTAACCACAATTTAGTGATTAGCCCCTTTTCCAATCCAAACGTCTCCATTTTATGTATTAATTTGCAATACATTTGCCCAACCACACTATGATGATTTGAATGCAGATAGCCACATGTTTATCCTGAGTTATTTTGTCTAGTTGTAGTGACTTGTCTGTATCTTCTATCAAAGTCATTCCCCAACAACACAGGCACAATTTTTCAAAAGTAAAATTCTGATATCTTCCTGTTCATTTTAAAACCTTTTAATAGCTTACATTGTTTGGGGTGTAAACTTCAAACTTCTTAACATAGTTTGCAAGAAATGTGTGACAAGGTTCTACCTTTTTCTTTAGCCTCATGTTGATTCTTTCCTGTGGACTACACCTTACAGTTATATTTAATTCACATCTGAATCTTCAAATAAATGTTCTCTTTCTTCTTGGGCTTTGGATATGTGGGATGAGGTACCGATTGAATAAATCTATCAAAATTATAGCCCCTTCTACAACTAATCCAGGTCCTATCCTACTGCAGAGACAGGGAATTATTTTGTGTGACTCTTTCATCCAAAAGTCTCTGTAACACTCACCAGATTACCTTTTCCTACATATGGTTGGAAAGACATTGTAACAGCTGCCAGGCTGTATTGTGATTGCCATCCTGTTGTGTATAAAATGAGTCCTCCGAGAAGCAGGGCGGGGGTGGGGCGATCTCACTACCAGTAAGAGCCGGGAGTATGGTGTGTCTTCTGAACCCTGAGAGTCCTGATCCAGAAGATAGCAATGACATCAGAGGACCAGTTGCAGATATATGAACCAGAGCCTGAAACAGAGTGATGGACTTCCCAGGCCAGGAAGCAATAAAACCGAGTGCTTCTGGGCAGCAAGCTGCCTGGGAGTTGGGTACCTTTGGGCACTTTATTGGAGGAGCTGAGCTTGCTGGCCCATGGACGAAGTGGAGCTGAATGCCTTTACCTTGAGACAGTGGAGTGGCATGCCCTTTTGGTGATTTGCTAGCAGCCCCGAAAGAGCTTTGCGACATGCCCTGATGAACAACTGTATTCTATTTCTCGCTGCATTGCAGTCTGTTAACTTCCCATACAAACCCTTGAATCGTGAATATTGTGTGTGAGTTCTGTGTAGCCATTGCAACCCAGAGTAGTATAGAACTGGCAAACTAGAGAGAGTTGTGTATCACAGAACACCTACTTTATCTGCTGTATTTCAACTAATATACTTAGTTGACACTTTAATGAAAGCCTCCTATGATCGCGAAGATTTCTTTATTTCTCCTACCCTGGACTTCTAATACATCTTTACTTCTCTTCCCAGTGCACTTATTTAATTGACTGTATCCCCAGCCCTCTGCTCTTCCTAAACGTAAATCCCGTGTGGTAAAGGACAGCACAGATCTTAAGATCAAGTGTGTAAGTTTTCTCTCATTGAGTCCTTCTATTTAGGAAATGCTTAACAACTGAGAGATTCTGAGTACACACACACATACACGCAGCCCAATTCTAGACAAATAGGGTGCAGTTCATTCAGTACACTTATCACTTTATCTAGCTATCTTAAACTGCTTTTAATGATTACAGCGCTTATTCTATCAGATTTTCCTTGTAGGGGTACCACATAATCGCAAATCTTTTACTAATTTCAAAATACTAGCACAGCCATCTATTATATGGAATTCTACTGCACATCTACAATCATCTAATAAAACACCATCTGCCTCAGCACACCAGATATTCTCTCATCTTTGCACAATTCCTGAAAATCCTCACTCCACCAAGTCTTGGATCAATAAAACAGGGAACTTTTCGTTTTTGCCTCCCTGAAAAAAGAAGCTCAGAATGTCTGGAGACAGAGATCTTTAAACCAATGTGTTCGCACTTAAATGCCCACATTTATAATACATGCATACCTAAACATATCTCAATACATTTTATTATTTAGTAATTCACTTATTATTTCCACTTTATAGTTTTGCACATTGACAACAATGCTGCGTGCAAATCAAGTCTCTAAAATATTTTAAAAGCAAGCTTAAGTTTTCAGGTGAATATTATGTTAGAGGAAACAATAACTTCTTTGATAACAATTACTTAAGCCTTGAAAAAGATTTCCAAAGCAAGATCTTGATATTTTTTTAAACGACTCATGTTCTTCAGTATTGTTTAACGTCTCAGTGTTTAATGGCTGCTTTTGACACATGTACACTTTAAAGTCAACATTTACCTTATCTCTGACTTATTCCTTTAACATATCCAAAATGATAAGCTAACTTTCGATCTGTCCCTTTAACTTTTCACATAATATGGGGCACTATTGCCTGCCTTAGGACATAAAATAAGAAGCTGAGCCAGAGTGTATGTTCAATAAATGGTAGCTGTTACTGTAATCATGCCTCTCTTCTTTTCAAAATTAACAAATGCCTTTTTCTTCTCCAGGCGCTCGGCTACATTCCCGTAACAGCAACTCCTCCTTTTACAATCAGGGTGCATCATTATCTAATCTAAACCTACAGTTCTATGAGCCTGTTTACACATTCTACACTCCAGAGAAAGCTCATTCTATTTTCTGTTGAGAGAGCAAAATCTAATATATAAATGTCTTTAAGGAAATGGGCATTGATTGTATCATTCAGGTAACAGTAATACAGACCAATCTGCTTCAAAGTCATTAAATCATAAAATCTCAGAGCCCATGTGTAACACATTTTAAGTTTTCTGTTTCTCACCAAATGTGAAACTTGTTCACTTCCAAATTTTAAACAAAGCCTGTAAGGCCTCAAGACATTATGGATGGGCTATAGTTTTTCTTCCTTAGTAGAAAAATTCAGCAAATGTAAGCAGTTCTTAGAAAACATGGCAAGAAAATTGCTTCAGCAAATCACAGATGTTCTTCAATTCCTTCATGACTAATAATCATAGAGAAGCTTTAGACTATTCCTCTGTGCCACAACTGTCAATGCAAAAGGCTTCAAAAATTTCATGGGAAACTGGAATTTGAAAAATTGTGGAATTTTCCCATAAATTCTGTGAAGCTGCCTTTCATAAGGTATTCAGAAACTTTAGACTTCCCACATCCTCCTTAACCCATTTCTGTATGCAGGAAAATGTCCCCACTGAGAAACGCCCTTGGCAATGCATCTGATGCTGGCCTGATGATGCTGTCGCACTTTAATTCACCCACATCTTGCATTCAAGAACATAATTCAAAATTTCACCACAGTACAATGTTGATCTCTATTTCAATCTCCTAGGCAATTTTTGCATATTAACTTCAGCCCCCTTTCCAAGGCCTCGCTGAAGTTGAGTCTCTTGCACAAGAGGCAGTGTGGTACAGTGGTACCACGGCTTCTGCGGGAGGCAGCATGGATATTGCAGCTCTACAGCTTCTTGACTGTGTGATCAGAGAGATAAATTAGCTCTTAATGCCTTACATCTCCTCATTTGTAATATTTTAATCATTCTAATAACTATTTCATAAAATTAGTAGGTTAAATAAGTGCAGCAATGTGTGTAAACCACCGAGCACACTGCTGGCAAAACGTAAACACTCAACAGATGTCAACAGGAATAATGACGATGAAGAAAAAGAATATGAATTCTGTCTCATCGTGACAACAAAGTTCTTTCTTCTTCTTTGGAACCTCTATTTTATTATAGGCTCGATACAGTGCAAACTCGCCCAGGAGATTTTCACGGTATGTACATTGTTCTATCCCCACAGATTATCAACCTTGAGATTTAAATGTTTGAAGCATCTTCATAGGACAATAGCACGTGTGGTAGAAAGACGTTGCCAACACATACTCCACAGCGGGAGTGAGCTCGTGGCCAGATGTAGTCAAGTGCTCACCCGGTGGGCTTGATCCCTCGGGTGGCAGCTGGACTTGAATGTGACACAGTGAGGCACACAGGCTTGTAAGTTGGGGATTGCCAGTAGTTCCACAGGAGAAAGTCGAGGTGTCGTCTGCTTTCCTAAAGATTGACAGCCTCAGGAACCCAGTGGAGCAGCTCTCCTCTAACCTATCCTGTTACTCTGAGTCAGAATGGGCTCCAAGACAATGGGTTGTATATAGTAAATGCCTAAAACGTTTGTTCCTCAAGAGTTCGTAAATAGTGAGTCTCGCTCTGGCCTAAAATTATTTTGGAAATAATATTCATGGGTCAAATATGAGCAATGGAGAAGATATTAAAAGTGACTTGTTTTCCCCCCAAAAAGAAAAAAATAATGATAATGTGGAGCAGTAGAATGTTTGGTCACTGTCTCTCACTTAATTTTTTATTGGGCTTAATATTATTTGACAAATATGCAACCATCATAGAACTTTCCACTTGTCAAAATGAGAAAGCTATACAATGTAGGTATTCATTAACATAATTTTTACCATTATTAGTGTTGATGTCAATGATTTCAGCTATTAGTCGAAACAGTATTTTAAAAATCTATTTCAATAACAACATTTATGTAAATGCTCACCTGTGGTTCACCATTTTTTTGCACAGAAAAGGATCATATTTCGGTCTATGAATATATTAAATCTTGACACTGTGTAGTAGCTCTTATCAAATGAAAAACTGATTTCACAGAAAGTTGGGACCCTATTATTAGATGTTTTATAATGCCAGTGTGTATAAAACATAATCCAATTAAAATGTACTGTCTCTTAATATAGATTCAGACCAAAGAGAGATCAAATCAAGTGTTTAACCAACTGAGCTAATGACACTCTGAAGTTATTTCCAAGAGTTTCTAAAACTGTCTCATAAAATCACCTGTGCTGCTTTGACAGGTACTAGTGGAACAATAAGCTTCAATTTAGACCATGTACTTAAAGCAAAACTCAAAATAGCAATCAGACCTCACTTTATCCCCACTGCTTGGTACAGTGCCACAAATACCCTGGAAATGAGATACGAGCAGTTCCTGGATGACAATGAGCATTGGCACTACATCTATCTATGCGTCCAGTTTGTATGTAAGTTGGAACACTTAGGTGTCGTTCGTATATGACATCGGTCGAATGTTTGTGTTAGTGTACCTTCCTATGAATAAAAAACAGAGACATACTCCCAGATACACTAAAACATCTCTAACATAATAGTAGAGTGATAATGATGTTTTGATATATATCGCAACATAGCTCTCATTTTGTATTCCACATCATCGTGTATACCCCCAATTTCAATTTATTTGGCTTTATGGGAATTGGTTCTTAGCTATGAGTTGTATGTAAATTGGACGTTGGAAACTTTCATAGAAAGAAGAAAATATTGTGCCATTATCTGAATGAGTTTATCTTGGTCATACTCATTTTTACATAACTAGTTAATGAAATGTTAACATACAACATATAAATTCTCAAGAAACACACTTTCTTTTTTCCTGAAAGGGGGAATGCAGAATCAGAATGGTGGGTACTGCTGGACCCAAGAATGGCAAGACTATGAGCTTTGTAGGTTTTCTTTGTGTCTTGTATGTGCAACAGTGGGTACAAGACAAGCTGGCAATGTAGAAATATCAACGGAAGCAGATATATATATCCCAAGTAAAGCCTGCTCCTTATCAAGAAACTTAAGAAAAGGGACACCTAGCAAGGCAGAAATCTTTCAGACAAAACCTACCCTTCCTAAGTCAAACAACATAGGCAAACCTGTTACCCCCTTAATGGTCCCACTTAATAGGAAGCTTATATTTTCAACCTTGCCCAGCTATAATGAAGCTCCCTCTGTGCTAGAGGGACAGCGTCAGAGAAGACTAAATGGGGAAGTGAATCTTTATTAAGGAAGTTCTCCTCCAAACTATCAGAGGAACCTTTTTGGAAATCCTGGACAGCTCCTGTCATTACGTGGCTTACTAAGGCACCCTTTCTCTTTCCTCACACGTGATGTCAACGGAGACCTCTTTACAGGGAACGTTCACCCTCATCTGACGAGGACGTCTCCTCATGCCCTGCAAGTCAAAGTGATATGAGGAAATGCCTAGTGGAGAGCCTGTACTTTTACTCCCCTCTTACAAAGAAACAAAGAAAGCCTAGAAGGAAAACAGCCGAGTTCACAATGGGTTGTGCATTATAATGTTCTAGTCATAAAGTGGTTGAAAGCAAACCAGAATGAGTTATATGAGGAAGCTACTGTGGGAAATATTCTGAAAGTGACAAAATCAATGAGGGCTGAGAATAGAAAATCATGATTTGGGAAATAAGCTATAAAAGATGCATGCCAGGCTAAGGTGCCAGTACATAGAAGCTTGGCGACAAGAAGGGCAGGCAAGCAAGATGTGTGTTTCATGGGAAGAAGAGGCCACAGAGAGCGCCACAGGACCAGATGCTGAAATATGATGGCGAAAAGCCAAACTTTCAAGTGTCTACTGAGTCTCACCATATACCAGTATCTATGACACACACTGCTGTATAATCATGAAGAAGACTCAAAGGAGCCCTGGTGGCATAGTGGCTACACACTGGGCTGATAACTGCAAAAGATGAGGCCTTCTACTCCCTTAAAGAGCTATAGTCTCAGAAACCCACATGGGCAGGCCCACCCTGTCCTGTAGGGTTGCTATGAGTCAGCATTGACACAATGGCAGTGAGTTTGTTTTAGTCAGCTCTTCAAGGGGCTCAATATCTAGTTAGAGGCAGATATAATGTGCTAATCATAAAAGGACAATTGTAAATAAAATGATCTGGAGAGCTTCTTCATCATGGGGACACCCATTATCATCAAGTTAATTCTGACTTAGAATAACCATACACAAGGTGTCCAAGGCTCTAAATCTTTACAGAAATAGCCTCAACTTACTCTCTCAGAGAGGGTAGTGGTTTTGAGCCAACAAACTTGTGGTTAGCATTCGAAGCCAATGTCACTATGGCTCCTATCATGGGGATAGGGTAGAAGAAAAATATATATTCCATATGTCTATCTTTGCATGGGAGTAAGCGGGGAGAGGGAGTGAGCTACAAGCAGTTTAGTATATCCAAAATAAGCAGAAACAAGTTAGCGAGGATGTAAATATGTTCAAGGACTGTGGTTTATACCTTATATGCAATGGGACTATTAAAAATCAGATTTTGAGCTGAACGAATCCCACCAACTACATAGTGTGTGCTGGGGAGGGGAGAAGGGGATGGAGGAGGTGACTGTATGGAAGGAAGTACAAAACCAGTGGTGTGTGGTGCTCAGAAACACAGTGAGAGATCTGGAATTTAGGAAGAAACAAACACTAAAAGTTTTATTTTTATTAATTTTGGCAGGTGAAGTGAATATTTTGTTAATAAACAGTTCCTGTTTAGAGATCAATACAGGGAAGGAGTAGATAATAAGAAAGACATTGACAGTATGGAAGAAAGGATGTAACCAAGGCTTGAGTTCATAGCAGATAAAATGAAAACTGGTTGGCTAGTCAACCTTGGGCAGCAAAGAAATTCCCATTCATTTGATATTCAGGAAGGAAAGACAGTGAGGACAGTGACAGAAGTTTCTAGGTGGTGGGAAGTTTGAGGGACATCATAAGAGATACATTCCCCTCCCTCAATAAGAGTCCAAAAAGTCACATATTGTGAGTGGAAATGTTTGAAGAGGAGTCTAAGGAGGATTGGAAGGATCCTTGAAAGAAATGGGTGTCGGGGATAATGAAGCCTACATCAAAGACTGAGAAGTGCCCTTGGACTACGGATCATTAAAAACCCTGGTGGAACGCTTTTCTATAATACACTTATTTCATGGTTATTTTTCAGTCCAAATTTCACCCCAGAAGTGATTCAAACAGTAAACTGGGGCTTTAAAAAAACCCACCTTAAAAGCACCATCATATATCTTTATTGTATTTTCACAGGCATATTTTTGTATCCTCATAAGAACTCTGCCGGTTAGATATTCTTTTTCCTGTTACATATATAAAGGAGCAGAGTACCATAGAGGAAAAATATGACATGACCCATATTTCACAGTGGTTAACATATCAGCAGTCAGTCCCAAGTGTTTTGATTGTGACACCAGTATTTTTCCACTACTACATGGTACTGTTTTAACTGCCGATCAAAGACAATATACATTTAACTGTGCATTTTTGTTTGTTTTTTCTGTTTTAATTGTTTTTAAGAAGAATATATAAGATTACCCTGGGTCTCTGGGTAGAAAAAAATTAGATTATACTAATAAAGGGGAAATTATTTTAAAAGTCATATGAATCCTACTTTATGTCGGAATCTACTTTAAGGTATTAAACCAATAAACTTTCCTTTGATGGAGAACTCACTGAGCTTTATGGAAAATAAGGAACACAATCGAAATTCAAAATTCTTAATGGGAATCTAAAGGTAGTTAGGTTCACTACAAAATTAAAATCCAGGTATTCACAATAAGTATTAGTCACATAATAAGAAGTAGTTACAGTTTCCCTCCTGGTTTTAAAAGCACATTTTTATCTGCAAACAAGAAGGCAAACCCTAGTTGGCAAACTAAGATCTTTTCACAAAAATGTGAAGATAACCACTGGGGTTTCTAAAGAAACATTTGAACGGCTGGAATATTTGGCAATATTTTATTTTATCCTATGATTCTGCAACTAAAACTGATGAATTACCAATGTTTGTAAAGAATTCATGTTAGGAAGTCATATCAGTGAACTTAAAATATTCTCACTTGGACAGGAATTTATTAAACACTTTAAAATACTCATGAAAGAATGGAATGACTGTAACTGAATCTATAAATCTGAAAAGATCTACGTCTGTCACTAGGCAGGCATTTCTAAGTGCAAACAGGAATATTTCCATGTGTATACCTTGTTACTCAGCAAGTCTTTGCTCAACAAGCTTATGAACATAAATTTGTGTCAATGCCTAAAATAATGTATATGGCCCAAAGTACACTTCAGTGCATTAAATGTGTTATCAATCACTAAACTAGGTAGGAATGCAAAAAGTTTCAGAAATGTACAACCATTGCTTTTTAAATTCTGAATACACAAATACTACTCTTTGTATCAGCAGTAGTGCACCACTCACTTATTATTGCAAAGGAACCTAAACATCAAATAATCCAACTCCATGTCAGAGGCAAGAAAACTGGTCCCAGGAAAGTGAAGTTTCCCAAGATGCAGTTTAGCCAAAAGCAAAATTAAAATCCAGGTATCTGGATTCACAATTTAGTGCATTTCCCAGAAGTGGCATAGATATAAATAACCTCATCTAATTTCATCTGGCAAAGCAAATTTAGAGGCTGAGTGAAATTTTAAGGATCATGCTGAGTTTGCTGCTTTATCATATTCAAAAGTACCTTCCATAGCAAATAGATCATTAATATTATAACCATGAAAGAAAAATATTTTAAATAATCAAACATAGTACAAACCCTCTTGAAATAATTTTATTCAACTCCTCTCCTAAACAATAATCAGATACTTAAGATGTATGGGGCTTTCCAATAGCTTTCTCAGAATCAATCCTATTGAAACAAAGCAAAAAGAAGTGAGATGATACAAACTATAGCAAAATCACCAAAAAACAATAGACCAGTAGTTTTGACTCCCTAGCCTTTAATTCTAAGTAATGCAGTTACAGTTGAGCACTGATTTGCATCTATCACCAATCAGAAAGCAAATCTGTTTGAAAGCTCATTGGCTTACATTGCTGCCTTTATATACACTTGCTTCCGGAAAGCATTCTGAAGAACTGAATCATCTGGCTCATTTCTATTACTCACTCAGTCTTGAGACTGTCTGCACAGTACTGACTGAAATGCACCTCAGTGAGCACCTTCCTTTCAAATGAATATCTATGTCAAGTTTATTTATAGCCACTGCCTTCAATCAGTGCATTTCCAGGTATAGGAAATAAAATCATCTCAACAATAGTATACAGAGCTCTGAAACAAAACCTGGAAACCTTGGCAAATAGCCTTTGGTAACATGATGAAATATCTCTGATTCTAGGATACGATCACCTTATACCTTAATTAGAGAAAAAAAATCAATGCTATCAAGTTAATTCTGATTTTAGCAAACCCTACAGGGCAGAGTAGAACTACCCCAAAGGTTCCTGCCATTTCTCCCTTGGAGAGGGAGGTGGGTTGGAGTCATTGATCTTTCTGCTGGACAGCTGAGCACTTAACCACTAGGCCACCACGACTCTGACTCTATTCTATTAAGTACATATAAAGAGTCCTAGCTTCAATTAGAGAAGTAATTTAAGCACTATGATTTTTTTGGCATAAGTCTGTAAAGACCTCAAGATAATTATCATCACCTCTTCCGTTTTTCTTTTCCTCTTTCTGAAATTTGGGCACTTCTTTGTTTCTTACTTAGATGCTTTCCTTCTATTTAGGTGCCCCCCCCCTCCCCACCTTTATAAAAGCAGGGAGTGCTACCCCCTACTGGGGAAAAATCAAATTACAAGGTACATCAGACCTTGTTTCTAAAGTATCAAGAATCAAGTTCCTGGGAAAGATAACAAAGTGTTAAGGAACCAATTGCATAGCACTCTGACTCGTTTTATCAGTCGCAGGAGGAAGTACCGGTGCACTGTTAGGTGTCTCACGTGCAATAGTCTCGTTTGACAATTTTCAAAGTACAATAAATCTCATTAACGACGGATGAATTAATCATTGAGACTGACTGCAGCCCCAAGAAAACTCCAATAAGCAGGTCATAGAAAAAGATCAATTTGAAACGTTTTTACTTCATTTTAAATACATTATTAGTTAAATGAAGACACTTCTGGAAAACATGTTGGAGTAAGCTGTTTGAGGAGGCTTAATTACATTATAAATCCATTTAGAACAATTCTGAACATTTGTAGCTTCATTCTTTTCTGATATTTTTATTTTTATGTCCCCTTCTCCATTTTTGCAATAAAGTATAAAGAGTGTTTAATTTTTAATTGACTTAACTTCCCAATTTGTATTTTATTGTTTCCCATTCAGCAGCCAAGCAAGTAGTAAGTACAATTGTATTTTTCCCTTCCCTAGCACTTTACAAAACCTGCCTTTTCTTGAAAAATAGTTCAGTTGTTTCAATGATACATTTCATATTGTGATTAGAAATCTTTCCCAAGCAAAGATGGAAGACAATTCACTGTTATTCTAAAAGGTATCCCATCAATAAAATATTCAAATCAGTCTAATGTCTATTGGAATCATATAGGGAGTCATAGAATAAAATGATATTAGTTGTATGTCTACGTCTCAAAAATGACCTTTCTTTTACTGCTGAGGGGACTGAGGAAAGTTGTCACTGTTAGTTTTACGATAGGTATGGTTACAACAACTCAAGCAGCAAATTTGCCTTGTAGCCAATTTGGTAATGAAGCAATTCATTATTAATGAAGCATTAATCCCCCCAAAATCTGTACTCCTTTTTTTAAAGTGCCCAGAGATCACCACAGATGTCGTGGAAATCTTTAGTTTACAGGGCACCATTTCAAGATAAATGGAGTCATTTGGTTAATACGTCTCCATACAGAAGTTTAGTAGGTGCCTGTGCTTGTGTAGTTGTGTGTGTGTGTGTGTGTGTGTGTGTGTGTGTGTGTCTTTTTGGACGACCTTTCGAAGCAGTGTAAAAGACAAGACATACTTATTCTGGGAATGGAATCTCCTGCAACATTACAAGTACACAAAAGAAAATGCACACTTGGTAAAACAGTTAGGCAATTGTGGAATGGACTGTTCCCAGGGACTAATATCTCCCAGAATACCCAATTACCACACTTCAAATAAATTTATAAGCACGTTCGCCTGGGCTTGCGACATCCACCAGCAGACACAGATTCCTATAGATTCATACTTTCGGGAAGAAAGACTGTTATTAGATCAAAGGGGACCAAATGCACTTCCCACATGCGGGGGTGGGGAGGGTGGGGGGATACTGATCTATAGCAACACAGCTCTTAAACTACTACATTGATCACCATTTACTTCCAAACTGATTTCACTTCCCCCTGAGAAGTGAATGTGTCCCTGTAGACCACGGTACACTCTATGGCTCCTCTGTCAACCATCCTAGCAGGTCACCTCTCCGCTGTCCATAGGTCTCCCGACGCTGGTCTTCCCCCAATTAAGACGCAGAGGAGAAAGCCCCCAGCTGCCCGCTCCAGGGAGGGAGCGTCTTATTGCGGGCACAGGTGCCTGGCAGGTGGAGACCCGCGTCCCTCCCCAACTTCACTCCCGAACCCAGCTGCGAGCGAGACGACACGGACGGCCCCCACACCTCGGCGGGGGCAAGTCCTACCTTCGGCCAACAGGCGCGACGCGTGCACAAAAGATGGGTCCAGGCTGTCCTTCTCTGCCATCAGCTCAGGCAAATATTTCTCCTCTTCCATAGCGCGGACTTCGGACCGGCCCCGGGCGAACGCGAGGTGCCGCTCGCTCGGACGCAGGCTCGCCCTGCTCCCGCGCGGCTCCGCCTCGGCCGCGGCGCGGGGATCTCCGTGCGTCCTCACGGGCCGCGCCCCGGGCGCCTGCGACTCCGCCGTCGGGCTGCCCGGCCCCGCGCCCGCACCTGCCGTCCCTGCCCTCGGCCCTCGGCCCCTGCTCGCGCCGCTCCGGGGCTCACACCAGCGGCCTTAACTGGAGAGGCGGGCACACCTCGCGTCCCGCCTCCGCCGAGCTCGCATTGGTGGGCGGGTCAGGGGAGGCGTGGCCTCCGTGAAGGCAGCGGGTCCTTATTGGGCCGCGCTGCAAGTCGGATCGCCTGAGTGGCAGGCAGCAGCTGCAGAGGGGAGGGAAGCGCAGAAGGTGCAAACGCTTTCATCAGGCAGCCGGAGCCTTCCCGGTTTATTTAGACGTGCCGAGTTCGGCGTCTTCCTAGGAGGTATCGATGGAGCAGAGCGCGAAAAGCGCCCGTAAAACAGAGCAGCTCCGGTCTAAGGCGGGAGGGGAAATGGGCATGCGAAGTGAGCACCAGACGAGGTGGGGAAGCGCCCGGGGAAAGTCTGGGGAAGGGAGCTGGGACTTCACCTGAGTCCCTAAGGCACAGGTGGCTTCCCCCTCTCACGCGGCGCAAACGCTCTCCAGTTAAGGGGCATCAGCGGCGCACCTGGTGGAAAAGGCGATGAAGACCGCCTGTGATCCGCGGCGGGGATTTTCAATGAGACTGACCTACATCTCAGGGACAACGCAGTAGGATGTTCATTGATAAACAAATAAAGCGGCTCAAGGGCGATATTGTTGTAAAGCAACATGCTTCCAGTGTACAATCACTGGGCTATTGATTTCCTTGTGTGTTCCTTCCCACCCAGCCTTCTTCCATGCCTGGGAAAGATTGCTGAGGAAGAGAAGGGCTGCATTTTTTAAGAAGAAAAAAAAGCGACAATCGCTCACAGTTTATGGAGGAATCGGAGAGAGATGTGAAGGAAAGAAGACTTGAAAATTGGCAAAACAGTTGCTGCAATGTTCCTCTTTTTCCTTATTTTAGATGTGCCAGGCTCTTTTACCAGGTACTGTGCTGAGCTACTTTAGATCTATCCCACCTCTATTTAAAGAGAGAGTCAAATCCTCCCAGTATTAACAACAGCTGATACTGAGCCCATCCTTCAGCCTTTGCTTATAAAAAGAAAATCAGTTGCCCTGCAGCCTAGCTGAATTCTGGGACCCCATCGCTGTCAGAGTTGACTTGTTTTGGTGGGCTTTTCCATGGCTCTTTGGGTGGGGGGGGGATAATTTACCAAGTCTTCCTTAACAAGGGTCTTAAAAATGTAACACCCACCCACCCACCCCCCTGTGCTCCCAGTTGGGAAGAGCCCTCTTTCCATGGACTTGGCTTCTCTAATCCTCAAAACTTTTTTTCCTTTTTTTTTTTAATTCTCTGTGAGTAGCAATCCCCTTTATGGCAGTGAATTTGATTTTGGTTTGGGCACCACCATTTTTGCTGTGGGAGGCAAGGGGTCCATTTCCATACAGATAAACCTTGCTTAAACTTTGCCAAGTTCTCACACAGCATGGTCCCTTTTCTCTTAAATTTTAAAAGATAAATCCAGAAGATGATGGTGATCCTTGTAATCAGTTCCAACTTTCTACCCCACCCTCCCTCCACCCTTCAGGTATCCCCACTCTCACTACTGGTCCTGAATGGATCATTCTGTCCTGGATTCCCTGTCTTTCCAGTTCCTATCTATACCAATGTACCTCCTCTGATCTAGCAGGATTTGTAAGGTAGAATTGGGATCATGATAGTGGGGGGAATAAGTATTTAAGAACTAGAGGAAAGTTGTATGTTTCATCATTGCTACCCTGCAACCTGATTGGCTCACCTCCTCCCCGTGACCCTTCAGTAAGGGGTGTCCAGTTGCCTACAGATGGGCTTTAGGTCTCCACTCTGCACTCACCCTGGAATACAATGATATGCTTTTTTGTTCTTTGATGCCTGATACCTGATCCCTTCTACACCTCATGGTCACACAGGCTGGTGTGCTTCTTCCATGTGGGTTTTGTTGCTTTTGAGCTAGATGGCCACTTGTTTATCTTCAAGTCTTTAATACCCGAGATGCTATATCTTTTGATAGCCGGGCACCATTGGCTTTCTTCACCACATTTGCTTATGCACCCATTTGTCTTCAGCAATCGTGTCAGGAAGGTGTGCATCATAGAATGCCAATTTAATAGAACACAGTGTTCTTGCATTGAGTAAGTACTTGAGTGGAGGTCCAATGTCCATCTGCTGCCTTAATACTAAACCTATAAATATATGAACAAAGATCTATTTTTCCACCACCCTATATAAATATATTTACATATGTACATGCCTGTGTTTAGACCTCTATAAATACCCTTTATCTCCTAGTTCTTTCCTCTATTTCCCTTTACTTTACTCTTGTCCCACTATCACGCTCAGACTTCATTTGGGTTTCAGTAATTTCTCTCGGTTACATTGCCCTTGCTGCATCACTACCAGGATCCTCATACCGTCCTTGCCATTAATTTTGGATCACTTGTTGTTCCCTTGTCCCTGGGTGGTCCTTACCCCCTCCTTACCTCCGCCTTCCCCTCTCCCATGTCCCCCCAGAACCATTGGCCCCTTTGTTTACTCCTCTAGACTGTTCATCTAGCCTTTCTTATCTAGATAGATCTGCAGAGATAATAATATGCACCAAAAAACAAGGCATAGCAAGACAAAGCAACAAAAGAGAACACAATGATGACAACAAAAAAGAAAGCCAATGACCTATAAAAGAATAAATTAATTTTTTAAAGGAAAAATTTTGTGACTCAATAATGAATGTGCTTTAGAACTGACATAGAAAATGTTGCCTTTCACTAGACAGAATAGGACTAAATAGTGACAATCTCTCTAATGTCCTTTCAAACATATGTATCTAACATCAAACTAATCTGTTTTCAGTAGATAGCTCTATGTCACTACGTGGTCTCCATTGATCTTATATATAAATATGTTTTATGTACACGGACATTCTCAGATCCAACCTACATATGTAGACATTTTAGAAACAAAGGCAAATAAATTGAGAGCCCTCTACAGATAGTTGTTGAATAATGTATACTTTTTGACTATACACAAATAAAGGATAGCCCACCTCTTTTAATGGTTTACATAATCAAAATCCACTTTAATTGGTTTATAAAACTTAAAGAGGTATCTTACTTTCAGTATTAGTTTGTGTCCCAAAGGTTGTTTTATTGTTTATTTTTGAGATCTTTCACTATAGAATGGATTATGTGCTTAATACACAAATTTTGTGTTCAATACTTTCATATAACTCTTGCAAGAAAGACAAATCTAAAGGAATATAATTGGGTCTATCCATATATATTTCAAATTATAAAAATAAGAAATAATCAAACACAGTATGCAGTGTCTATTTATTTCAGAGCGCTTACCAACTTTAAGAACACCTAAGGTATGGGAAAAAATTATTATAGAAAAAAAAAGAACAAGGGCTTCTAAGGAGTATGGTGGGGGAGGCAGGGGATTAAGGAGAGCTGATATCGAGGAGGTCAAGAAAAAAGAAAATGTTTTAAAACTGATGTGGTAGCAATTGTACAATACCGTTTGATGTAACTGAACTATGGAATGTTATATTTGTATGAGTTCCCAATAAAATGATTAAAAACAAGAAAAATAACACCTTGCTTATCTGATCCTGTCTATGCCAGAGATTTAGTAGAAACCATTCACAATAAGAATCATGTGTTATCAAAATTATAGCAATCCAATCTTTTTTTTTTTTAAATACTAATGATAAGAGAAGTAACTTTCCAGTATGTATTTTACCCTCTAATGACTCTGTGCCTAGGACAGATTATAATACCTGGCTAGACCAGATGATGCACAGCGGTACAGATGGGAATTGGAAACGCAAGGAATCTAGGACAGATGAACCCCTCAGGACCAGGGGTGACAGTGGCGATACGACGAGGGAAGGGGGGTGTAGAAAGGGGGAATTGATCACAGGGAGCTACATATAACCTCCTCTCTGGGGGACGGGCAGCAGAGGGGTGGGTGAAGGGAGACGACAGGCAGTGTAATATAAGATATAATAATAATTTATAAATTATCAAGGGTGCATGGGGGAGGGGGGCAGAAGAAGGGAGGGGGATGGGGGGGAAAAGGAAAATGAGCTGATTCCGGGAACCCCAAGAGGCAAGCGAATTTTGGGAATGATGAGGGCAACAAATGTATAGACGTCCTTTACACAATTGATCTATGGATTGTGATGAATGCTATGAGCCCCAATAAATTGATTAAAAAAAGAAAAGAAATGAAAGCACATAATTCTTCTATTTTTTAAACTCTTGGAGCTTGAGCTAGTATAAGTTTGTGACAATTGTGCTTCAGAATGCAATTTTCCTTGTGAAAAATGTTTTATTAAAACCTAATTAAAATGTTCAGATTACTGGTATGTACAAATAAAATGATTATTGAATATAAAAAATAAATAAAGGATAAATGAATTGAATGGCTCAATTTCATCCCTAGGTTATACAAATGATTTATGTCCATCTTCTAAGCTAATGGCTGGTGACTTGCTTCAATTATGATGATATTCAAGAAAATGCAATGGGGCAGTTATACTCCACTTCTTTTGGGGTCACCATGACTTAGAATCAACTTGATAGCAACTAATAACAGATTTTTTTGTGGCCTGACAAAGCCTACTATATAGAAGTTACACTTTTAATATTTTTATTTATTTTATTCTCATTAATTAGAGAAATGAGATCTATTTTGACTTCTTTTTTAGCTTTCATAATATATATTAGGAAGACAAGAGAAGAAAGAGCAATGAGGATGGCATGTCTCTGCTAACCAGCAGTTCTAGCATAGACAATAAGAAACCTCTCATATGAAATGTGTTTACAGTAAAATTTATGCTATCTGTTCATATGCCCTGAAAACAATGAGTATCTACCACTCAAAGCCAGTCCACATACAAAAAAGAAAATTATGTTTTCTGATTGGACAACCTTAAAGTTTGCATTGAATTTTAGTAATCTCATGCATTCACTCCCTCAGCAATAATGCAAATGTCTAATTAAAGAATGATTGAAGAGGGACAGAGGGAAAGGACTGACATTCTTTGGGTAACTGCTATACTGAATTCTCACAACTGTAAAGATGAAAGGTTGATGTTATATCAAAGTGACCTACCAACCCATGTAGACAATTTCTGATGTTGAAATCATATATATTTTAGCACATAAACAAGCTCACTTCATTGCATCTCTGTGGCCAATCACTTCATGAATCCATTTTGGTCAGCAATGATGGGGAGCTCCCCAAACCCAAAACTCACTGACATTTAATTACTTCCAGCTGATAGAGAACCTATAGGGCAGAATAGAACTGCCCCTTTGGGTATCTGTGACTTTCAATCTTTACAGTAGACAGCCTCATCTTTCTCTGATAGTGCCGCAGAAGTAGTTACTACTTAACGGGGAAAGAGAATGAAGCCATTGTTCCAAGGTGAAAGTTATAGTCTACCTTTCTAAAATTCAATCCTTAAATTTTTGAAGTGTAATTAAAGTATAAGTGAAGTGAAAATGAAGTGTAAAAAAGTATAATATATTTTTATTCACCACAAATGAAATTGTGATATCTTCTGTATTCCATATAAAATAAGGGAATGATAGCTAAGAGATGTTTCATTAAAAAAAATCTTGAAATACATTAAAATGCTTGCAACTTAAACAGATATTAAAACAAGGGAAGAAAGCTTTAATTACATTTCAATAGGAAAGATAATCTAAAATAAAGTATAAAAGAGGGGAGATGACAAAATGATACAGTAAATGTGGTAAAAAATGGTATCATTTGAAGAACTTAGATCAAGAACGTATTGGAATTTTAAAAATTATTTGTGCAACTTTTCTGTAAGCCTGAAATTATTTCAAAATAAAAATATTTACAAATTATGTGGACATTATCACCAAATACTCCCAACTATCTTACACATACCTCAGTTTAAGTATTATATTTTATTAAATTCTCTTCACCATTAAAAAGAAAATTTCAAGATCTGTCCTGAAAGACAACACTGTCAATGATAGAATAATATCCATACACCTACAAAAATATCAGTTAACAGGAGAATTATTCCGTTTTGAACCAATCAAGATTGCCAAAGAAGAGGAAATTATAGTCCTTTATCAACTTGAAATTGACCAAACAATTTTGAAAGCTTAAATGGGACCTTGGGTATATTTTACCTGATTTTAGAGACAATTCAAGAAAAGATTAGACACCTGGAATGCTAATGTCCCCAAACCAGACAAGTTGTGGAATGACATATAACATATCATATTTGCAGAAAACAAGAGGTCATAAAAAGACAAGTTAAAAAAAAAAGATCCAGATATCAGAAGAGACTCTGAAGCTTGCTCTAAAGTGTAGAGGAGTTTACAAGATCAAAAGAGTGATGAAGCAAAAGAGCTGAATAGAGATTTCAAAAGATAGCTTGAGGAGAAAATGTAAAATATTATAATGTGCAAAGACTCCGAATTAGAAATGCAAAGGTAGCAATTGATTGGCATTTCTCAATTGGCTGAAAGAACTGAAGAAAAATAGTAAAACTTGAGATGTAATATTGAAAGAGTCTATGGATGGAAATATTGCATGATGCTGAAACTCTGAAGAGGGTAATAGGAATACATAGACAGTCAACCATTTCTGGAGGGTAGCAGATGATCAAGAACCAATGGTTGGGAAGGAAGAAGACCAAGTTACACTGACAATTTGATAAAGAAATATAATGTTCTAGGAATTGGTGGGAAACTAATTGAAATATTTCAACAAAAACTAGAGGTTCTCGTTTGTCTACTCCAAGAAATTTGGAAGACAACTACCTGGTCAAGCAACTGAAATAGATCCACCTTTGTGCACATTCAAAGAAAGGTAATTGAACGTAATGCAAAATTATCTAATGATACCACTGAACTGTCACAAATGCAAGCTGGATTCAAAGGAGGGTGTGGAATGAGGGAGAACACCCTTCAGACGGATCCTAGATGAGAGCAGAGAACACCAGAAATACGTTTACTTGTGTTTCATTGACTATATAAAGCAGTGGCTCTCAACCTTCAATGTCACAACCCTTTGATACAGTTCCTCAAGTTGTGGTGACTCACCCCCCCAACCATAACATTATTTTGTTGTTACTTCATTATTGTAATTTTGCTACAGTTATGAATCGGGCGACCCTTGTGAAAGGGTTGTTTGACCCCCAAAGGGGTCGCAACCTACAGGTTGAGAACAGCTGATATAAAGGTTTTCAACTGTGCGGATCATAACAAACTGTGGATAGCACTGTGAAAAATGGGGTTGCAGAATGTTTGATTGTGTTCCTATGGAATCTATGCATTTAATAAGAAGTAGTTGTAACAGAACTAGAAGACTGTACTTCAAAATGGGGAAAAGTGTGTGTCACATTTTATCTTTTCAGTCTATTTATTTAATCTGTATACTGAACAACTGATCTGAGAAGCTGGGCTATATGAAGAATAATATGGTGCCAGAATCAGGGGAAGACTTATTAACAGTCCGTGATACACAGATAACACAACTTTGCTTCCTGAAGCAAAGAGGACTTGACACACTCACAAATGAAGATCAAAGACCACAACCTTCCGGATGGATTACAGCTGCACATACAGAAAATAATTATCTTCCCAATCGGAGCAACAGCAGCATCATGCTAAGTGGGACAAGTTTGAAGTTGTCAGGGATTTAACTTCATTTGATCCACAATCAATGTCCATGGAGGAATACATCAGAAAATCAAGCAACACATTGCATTGGGCAAATCAGCTCCAGGAGACCTCTTTAAAATATCATCAAGGAAAGACATGACCTTGAAACTAATGTGCACCTAGCCAAATCCATGCCATTTTCACCCCCTCCTATGCATCTGAAAGTTGACCAAGGAATAGGAAAGCACAAGCATAATAGACACCTTTGAATTATAGTGTTGTAGAAGAATATGTAATATACCAGAGGACCAGAAGAATAAGCAGATCTCTGGTAACACAAGTACACCAGGATGAAGTACCTCTTTTTCAAAAGCAAGAGTGGCAAGACTTCCTGTTATGCACTTTGGGTATGTTATCAGGTGTGAACACGCTGGAGAAGAACATTGTGCAGGGTCAATATAAAGAGGAAGGCTCTCCACCAGATGGATTAACACAGTGAATGCAACAATGGCTTCAAACACGGAAGCAATTGTGAGGCTGGCACAGAACTGGGCAGTGTTTTGTTTTGTTGTACACAGATCACTGTGAGTTGGAACTGACTTGGAGTAGCTAACAATCACAACAACAGCCAACCATGGAGAAAGGGTTAGTTAATATTGAAATAACACTTTAAGAGAATATCATCCTATTTAAAGATTTTAAATGCTGCAGTGTGTAGTTTGACATAACTTTTGTAATTCTGATCTCTCCTATTAAATAATATGGCGAGGTTGTTCTTATTATTGGTGTTGGGTTTACTGAGTCAGTCTGACCCATACAGCCCATTATACAACAGAGCAAATCACTGCTGGTCCTGGGCTGTCCTAAAATCAATCGTATGTTGGAGCCAATTGCTGCAGCCACTGTGTCCATCCATATTGTCAAGGGTCTTCCTCTTTTTCTCTGCCCCTCTGTTTTACCAAGGATGATGTCCTTTATAGGGACCCGTCTCTCCTGATAATGTACCCCTGATATGTGAGATGAAGTCTTGCTATCCTGGCTTCTAAGGAGCATTCTGGTTGCACTTCTTCCAAATCAGATTTGTTTGTTCTTTGAGCAATACACGGTACTTTTAATATTCTAAAAATAATAGTCCAGGTAAAAAACAATAATTATGTATTCTGACAGTATAAAGAATTCTTACAAATACTAATCATTTGTAAAAATGATGACAAAATTAGAAAACAGGTTTTATGATTCCAGCAAGAGTTTCCTTTGTAATTCTTGGATCCAAAAATAACTGCAGTCCTATTTTAATGACCAAAGAAAAGATTCGAAGAAACCTTTAGCTGGTGTGCTTCTTGCATGTGATCTTGGGTCTTCAGTGTTTCAAGCTGTACCTGCCTCTCTGGTTCTACCCTGTATATGCAGTCTGTCCGACAGCCTGGGCAATGAGCATGCTTCTTTGCATTGTAATGTACGCTCTGTGCCCCGGAATACATTTAGTTGGCTGGTTTAGAAGCAAAGGAGGACGTGAGTAATCGGGTAAAGGAATTATATATTGTCCTATTATTGAGGCAAACACTTATTATTGTGGCAAAAGTGTAGAAGCAGAAAATGCTGATGTATTGTGGTACGTGTTTAAGAACAGAATGCACTGCTGTAGTATCATAAACCAAAAACCCCTGATTGCCATAGAGTGGATTCTACCTCATACAGAGTCCTAGTGGCATAGTGGGTTACACATTAGGCTGCTAACCACAAGGTCAACAGTTCGCAACCACCAGCTGCTACACAGCAGAAAGGCAAAACTTTCTACCTCTGTAAACAATTACAGTCGCAGAAACTCACAAGAGAAATTCTACCCTGTCCTCCAAGATCACTTTGAAATGGCAGCACCTTAAGCGTGAGAACAGCCAGAACTCTCCTTTGCTTATTCTACATTCTCAGATTTCTGGGGCCGGATTCAGTTGTTTAAGTTTGTTTTGTTTTTTTACACAGTTGTTCTTTACCATTTACTCAGATTGCCTTCTCAGTCATAGCAGATCCAGAATTTTACTTAGTCAAAATTATGTTTGCACATATACAGACACATCTATGAAACTTATCTATACCTGCACGTAATAAAGGGCTGGATTTTGTACCCTTATGGCATCAAGCTATGTTTGCTAGTTATATGAGAGAGCTTGAAAGGTTTCACATATTCTAAAACTGTATAATGTAAAAAAATCCAGATAGCTGCATGAGATTCTCAAATTTACAAGGGATTGAGAATGTTATAGGGGTCTAGCCAATCTTGTAGTCACCCTGTATTAACATTAGGAGTTTTTGAATCACTATTAATGAAAAATAATCACAAATACTATGTAGAAGACAATTAATACTTTGAATTGTATTTATAATTAGTCCTAAATTGTGAGTAGAGAGATTCTTTAAGACCATATTTGCTAAACGTAATGTCTTTGAAAACCTAGCCCACAAGTATTGTTTACTCAGCAAATCACCAACCAGGAAGTTTTGAAGTTACTTTCACCACAATTAGATGCTCAAGAGGATATTTTGAACCTAAATTTATTTTCCTGCCTTATTAATAGTTTCTCAAATTCATTTTCCCTGAGTGACAATTAACTAACATAATTTTCACAGAATACAGAATCCTTAATGCATTCATTCTGGAGTTTCACTTTAAATATAGCAAGAACTATGCACACCAGGCTTGAAATCACCCATACATGTTGCCTCTTCAGCAGGATCAGGAGTGGCAATGTTGGAGTACAAGCAAAGAAATTTACAAGATGCGTTTACCAGACAAGATATACTTCAGATTATGTGCATGTTGTAGTGTAGCTGAGTTGCACTTCCTAGACAAGGAACCACAATTCACAAGTCATACTATCATTTGTGATAGCCTTGGACTGATAGCCATGATGATCTCCTCTGTTCTATTCCCTTTATTCTCAAAATGTCATCACTTGTCTCAGAACTAGTTTCTCTCATCCTTGGAACATTGAATAAATGTGGTAGGGATATAGATCTATGTACATATATTTATAGGTTAAGTATTAAGGACCGCTACTCAAGTCCCCCTCAACATAAGAACAATTTGTTCTAATAACCTGGCATTCTGTGATGCTCACCTTTCCAACAGGATCGATGAAGACAAAATGGGTGCTTACGCTAGTGTGGTGAAGAAAGCTGATGGTGCCTGGATATTATAAGATATAACATCTGGGGTCTTAAAGGCTTGAAATTAAACAAATGGCAGTCTAGCAAGGAAGCAACTAAGCCGACATGGAAGAAGCACACCAGCCTGTGTGATCATGAGGTGTCCATGTGTCAGGTATCAGGCATCAGAAGACCCAAAACAAACAACCATTTTGACGTGAACGAAGGGGGTCAGAATGGAGAGCCAAAGCCCATCTGTAGACAATTGAATGTTCGCTCACAGAGGGTCATGAAGAAGGGGTGAACCCACGATCCCAACAGGGCTCCTTTCAAAAGAAAAAAAGAATACTATTCTTAATTCATAAAATTTAGCCAAAACAGGTCTATCTTGGATAAAAAGCATATCTAAAAATTAACCTAATAATAACCACTCACTGCCATGGAGCTGAGGCCAATGGACAGCAACTGCACATAGTGTTTTCCAGATAGCGAGTATTTCTTGGAGGGATGGCCTCACTTTTCACTCGTGCAGCAACTGGTAGAATGAAACTGCCAACCTTTTGGTTAGTTGACCAAGGTTTACCCTGATGCACCAGGATTCCTCTTTAAATTGATAGGAGAAATAAATGAGATAGTGTGATATGGCGGATAAATGCCAGGAGAAGAAAACTGTGCTGTTAAAGATGATATTTTAATAGGCACTGGCACATTCTTTTGGGGGGGAAAGTATTCATTATGCACCAAATAACCCAGACTATTTCTCACTTTGACAAACCTTGCTCTCTGGGTGACTCACTGTACCTTTTCATCTGTTACTATAAAGGAACCCCAACTACTGACCTTCTCAGTTTCTTTTTCCCTGTCCTCCCCCTCTTCCTCTCCCTTATGGTTCCTTCCCCTCCCCTCTTCTCATTCTCGCCCCCCTCTGATAAACCATCATAATCTAATGGTGCAGACAGGGGTCAGTGACTAGACATCTAAGGATTGGCCATGGACAGTACCTCCAGAAACGATGGTGATACGAATATGTGGAGGCAGGGATGCTGTGAGTCATCTTAGTGCTCATCGAAATCTCTTTGAAGTGAGGACTATTACCACCATCCCTACAGCAAAATGAGAGAAATGAAGCATGAGAAAGTTAGGTAATTAGCACAAAGTCTCAAAGCTGATGTTTGGAAGACTTGGTATCAGAACACAGATAGTCTGTCCACTTAAGAACATTTGATGTTAATAAATTACATAACCAAATGTAGCTGGTGATGATGGCATACATATAATTCTCCAGTACTTCTGAAAATACAAACCTTTTTCAAATCACCTACAGCCAGTGTTACCTTAAAGGTCACCTATTTTAAAATAAAATATATTATCCATGTTCACAGTCTATGTTGTTAAGCATTAGTACAAGTCAAATGACATACAGGCTATACTTTTAAAAATATTTTAAATGTACAACTTAAGAGAAAGATATGTTCTTTTTTGGTTTACAGTCTAGTTCTTTAAATATATTTAACTATTTCAGAATATCAGTGAAATTTAGAAACAGCATTTTTCTCTGTTTACCAGTGATTTTAATGCCAATTCAAACGTAATGAACTTCTGGTTAAATATGCCTGAAAAATATCAAGTGAATTCAGTTTCATAGATGATATATTCTCCATGAATGTAAATTAAAGCATGACAATGATCATAACACAATCTCACAAATTCAAGAAGTCTCTTTGCAGATTCAAAAGATACATCCATGACCTAATTAATAAATAAAGTAATAATCCTATTTTCATTATGGTCAGATTTAAATTGTACTAAATGTAAGTCATAAGCCCTGGTGGTGTAGTGGTTATGCTTTGGGCTGTGATCAGCTTGGTAGGCTGCAATTCCAAACCACCAGCAGCTCCTCTGGAGAAAGACTGGGCGTTTTACTCCAGCAAACAGTAAAAAGTCTCTGGGAAACCCACAGGGGGTCGCTATGAATGACTCAATGAAGTCATTGGTTTGGTTTGGAAATTTACATCAAGCTGCCAGCAAGCAGGTATTCTTTCATGAGGACTCTCTTCTCTCGCCCTTTACAGTTTGGAGAGCCTGTCAGCATTCATTGGTTTTTGGATCACTCCTTTATCTTGAAAACCAGTAACAGAAGAAGCTTCTTTAAGCCTTATCACTCTGATCTCCCTTGTCTACTTCAAAGACCCTTTTGATTTCATTTAACCTTAATTGGATAATCCAGACTAATATCTTTATGTTGAAGTTAGCTGAATAGAAACGTAAATTCCATGGCAACTGTGAATAATGGCCCTCAAATGTGTCCCTGACCTTATCCCCATCCTCTTTTCTGCACCTACTAGGTTTGTGTGTTTATCTATGTATCCATGTATGCATTAGGAGGAGGGAATTTAGAGAACACAGGGGTGGAGTTGGGGAGACAGGGAGGGAAAGGGAATTTCAGGAGTAACTAATGGAGACTGGAGATGGGAGGGAGTACTAGAATAGATTGTGATTTCATGAATCATCTTAAGGGCCATTTGACCCTGGGGGAGGGGAAATCTTCTAAAACTGATGAGGGCATGATTGTACAACTCTCCATGATATGACCTAAGGATTGAACTATTGAACTACTGAATTATGTGATAATTAAATTATTTTCAAATAAGACTGCTGGAAAAAAGATCATTATTGTTACCGCAGGTTTGTGTATATGATAGTGTTTATCTCTGCGGCCTTTCATTCTTGTGCTCCTTACAGTGTCTTCTTTTGTCTTCAGAAATTTTTTACTGAACATTGTTTTTTGTATGTTTGTATTTTGTTGTATTTTGCTCCCTTCTGTCTAAGTTACTATGTATCTGTTCTCTAGTAAGTAATGTATCTTCTTCTCTCACTACTGAAGACCATCAAAGGACTTTTGTGTGTGTGTGTGTGTGTGTGAAAACTTGTTCTTGATTTTTAAAATGGTGAGCTCATACAATATTTGTCCTTTCCAGCAGAATGAGGTCTCTCTGGTTCATTGATGTTATGATTCTCCGATTTATCTTGATTCTTCAGCATAATATTCTATTGGTTATAGATACCTTAGTTTTTTATACATTCATCTGTTGATAGCATTTAAGTTATTCCTATATGTTTGCTATTGTGAATCATGTTGCGATGAACATGACTGTGCATGTATGTAATTCTGGCATGGCTCTTATTTCTCTAGCATGTCTACCACGTAGTGGTGGTGCTGGATCATGTGATATTTCCACTTCAAGCTTTTAAAGGAAGCACCATATTGGTGCCCACAGTGGTTATCACATTTTTCAATGCCACCAGCAGTGGGGAGAGTTACAAATTCTCCACATCATCACCAGAATTTATTGTTTTCTTTTAAAAACATAGTGTTAATGCTGTGGTAAGATGATATTTCATTGTTGTGATTTGCATTTCTCTAATAGCCAATTGTTGGAGAATTCCTGCATGTTTGTTGACAACCTAAACGCCTTCTTTTCTTGTCCTCCACCTATTTTTAAATTTGATTATTTGTCTTTTTGTTGTTGAGAGAATGATGTTTTCTGTAAATTTTAGAGATTAGTCTTTTGTCTATTATGTCCTTGTCAAATTTGTTTTCTCAGTCTTTGGATTATTTTTTTATTATTATTAAATACTTTTATTAGGGGCTTTTACATCTCATATGACAATCCATACATTCATCCAGTGTGTCAAGCACATTTGCACATATGCTGCCATCATCATTTTCAGAGCATTCTCTTCCCACTTGAGCCCCTGATATCAGCTCCCCATTTCTTTGCCCTCCCTCCTCCACCCACCCTCCCTCAACAACCCTTGATAATTTATAGATTATTATTTTCACAACTTATATCGTCCTCCATTGCCCCTCACCTACTTTTCCATTGTTCATCCCGCTGACAGGGGGGTATAGGTTGATCTTTGTGATCGATTGCCCCTTTCTCCCCCTACATTCCCCTAATCCTCCTGGTAGCTCTACTCTCATTGTTGGCCCCTGGGAATGTAGCTATCCTCGATTCCCTGTGGTGTGGGCTTTTATCTGTAGCAGTGTGCATGTTTTGGTCTAATCCATTTCGTAAAGTAGAATTGAGGTCACGATAGTGCGGGGAGGAAGCACCAAAGAACTAGAGGAAAGTTGTGTGTTTCATTGGTGCTACACTGCACCCTGACTGACTCATCTCTTCCCTGTGACCGTTCTGTGAGGAGATATCCAATTTTCTACAGATGGGCATTGGGTCTCCACTCTGTGCCACTACCACCCCATTCACTTTGCGTATGATTTTGTTCTGGGTCTTAGATGCCTGATACCTGATCCCATCAACACCTCATGATCACACAGTCTGGTGTGCTTCTTCCAAGTAGGCTTTGTTGCTTCTCAGCTATATGACCACTTGTTAATCTTCAAGTCTTTGAGACCCCAAATGCTATATCTTTTGAGAGCCAGGCACCATCAGCTTTCTTCTCATTTACTTATGCACTCATTTTGTCTTCAGCAATCGTTTCAGTAATGTGAGCACTTTGGATTACTTTTATGAAGAAATATTTTGATGGGCATAAAAATCGGATCTTTAGGAAATGCCAGTCATCTAGGTTGTATTCTATGGTTTGTGTATTTTTAGTTATGCTTGAAAATATATGTATGCCATGTATTGAGGCTCCTAGGTGTGTCCCTAATTTAAGAATAGAACCTCTATAGTTTTAGGTTTTACTTATAAATCTTTGACCCACCATGAATTAGCTTTGGTATATAGTATGTGTTTTAGGTCTTGTCTCATTTTTCTACAAAGGGATATCCAGTTTGTCATCACTATGTGCTAAAGAGATTAGTGCTTCCCTATTTTATGAATTTTAGCTCTTTTTTAAAAGATCAGTTCTCCACAGGTGAATGGATTTACTTATGTTGCATTAATTTAGTCATCTGTCATTGTTTCAGTAATGGGTTGCTTTGACGATGGTGGTTGTATAATAGGTTTTCAAATCAGAAAGTTGAACCCTCCTACTTGTCCTTTGTTAATGGCATTTTGCTTGTCCTGGGTCTTTTTCCTTTGTACATAAAATTGGTCTCTTTTTACTTTATCTTTGAAGAATGGTGGAATTCAAAGAATCAATTACATTATGTGTATAGATTACATTGAGAAGTATTGACATATTCACAATACTGTCTACCGATACATACGTAAACATGGTAACTTCTTCCATTCCTGTAGGTTTCTTATAGTGTTTGCACATTTTAAAAGTCTTTTGTATTTCAGGTTACATTTATTCCTAAGTATTTAATATTTTGGATGGCTATCTTAAATGATGTTTTACTGATTTCCTTCTCAGAAAGGAAATCAGTAAAGGAATATGACTGCCTTTTTGTATGTTGATCTTGTATCCAGATCAACACTCATTGAAGCAGATGTCATGAAACCAAATGGAAAATCTGCTGCAGAAGACCGCTTCAAAGTGTTGAAGAGAAAAATCTTGCTTTCAAGATATGTGCCTAACCCAACCCAGGGTGTTCTTGATTACCTCACATGCTTATGGGAGTTGGATATTGAAAAGCTAAGACTGCTGAAGACTTAATTCATTTGATGTATGGTGCTGATAAAGAATATTGGGAATACTGTGAAATGCCACAAGAACAGTCAAGTCTCTCTTAGAAGAAATACAGCCAGAATGCTTCTTTGAAGCAAGCCTGATGACGAAACTGTCTTGTGTACTTTGGACCTTTTGCCAAGAGACCTGTCCCTGGAAGAGACATGCTTGGTAAAGCAGAAGGGCAATGAAACAGAGGAAGACCCTCAGGAGAGGGACTGACACAATGAGTGCAGCAATGGATCCCAACCTAACAATGGTGAGGACCAGGCAGGATGGTTAGTGTTTTGTAGTGTTATACATAAGGCTGCTATGTGTTGAAACCAACTTTTGTAGGCAATATAATGACGGGCCCTGTTTTCTTATCCAATATATTAGTACTCTCTCTCTCTTGGCTGATACATTTCATCCATCTACTTTCAGTGGAATCACTGATAAGAATGGATTTACTGTTGTTTTGCTGTATGAGTGTGTATGTGTGTAAATAAAGTTGCTTCTTTATTCCAAAGTTTTTAATTTTCTATATATTTTCTGCCCTGAGATCATATTGTTTAAGAATTTTGTTATCATGGTTTTCAATCCTGATGTTTTAGTGTTTGCTTACATTTTATAGTTTTTCTTTTTATTTTGTTGAGAAAACTTCTTCATTTTCTTTGAGGTTATTCTGCAATTTATTAATATTTTGCACAATTTTAAAATAGCCTGTTCTAAATTAAAATTTATTTGACTTCCTTTTCATCACGAAGTTCTGTACTACCTTATTCATTCCCACCTTCTGTTTAGCAGTTACCCTCATTTACAAATTGGCACATCCATTTCCCTAGTTTCTGTTTCATAGATTTCTTTCTCTTCAGATGTTTTTTTTCAGGGTTTGTTTATGGGTCATATCAATGGTGTTGATCCCAGTTTATTATCTACCCTTGCTGGTGGAGCTATTGCTATCCACCATCGGATCAGATGGGACAAGAGCAGGTGGTAGCCTTTCACCAAAGGATGCATTGAAAGCAGATGTAGATGTCCTGGGCAGTAGAGAGACAGTTGCTTTCTTGTTGCCAGGTATGGTGTGCTTGCTCGGGTGATCCTGGTTTAGTAGAGCCAAACAAAATACTGCTTGCCAAATTTAAAATGACTGCTCTGCGTCAGAGTAGTGCACAATTCATAGTTCTGCTGGTCTCCTTGTTTGCTATTTTTCATTCAATTCCTTCTTCCAGTTGGTATTTGATCTATTTTTTACCCTTTCATTTGAATATGAGGGTTCCACGATTATCATCCACATGTGTTCCATTTGGTTATTCTTACTATTGTCGAGCATTTGGAATGATTGTCAATCTACTGTGCCAAGTTGCTGGGGAGCTTTAATGACCAACTTTGAGAATGTCTAACTTTGAGAATTATAAAATAATAAATTTCTATTATTTTAGGTTTATATGTCTAACTTTGAGAATTATAAAATAATAAATTTCTATTATTTTAGGTTACTAGTTCTGTGATAATTTGTTACAGGAACCAGAGGAAACTAATAAAATGAAACTTTAACATTCACCACCAGCTCAAGGGTTTTAGATGTGGATATTTTTAGGTGGCTTTTAGTCCATATCAATGTTCATATTTTGGACAAATAAAGTACACTAAGTCTGTACTCCTAAAATTGTAATCGCTAGTGAAGAATTAGCTTCTATTAAAGTGAAAATAATATTTATATGTGATGATGACCATTGCATCAAATATATTCACTTGCTGTTGTCAGGGTAATGGCTCTCAAAAGCACCCTCCCCCCCCCCCCCCCCCC